>NW_004444071.1:748309-780685 GCF_000243295.1 Trichechus manatus latirostris | reverse complement strand
CTCAGGGATCCCTCTGAACTTCTGTGGAAGCTGAAGGGGAGTCTCCCTGCCACGCAGCTCAGCCTGGCCAGAAAGTGCTCCCAACTCAAGAAAAGGAAAAGTAAACAAACAAACAATTCAAAACAAACAAAAGAACAAAAGCCCCGGGATCCCACCAGTGTGGCAGCCCAAACCAGGAAGCAGCTCCACACTTGAACGGAGCTCCGCAGCCCCTCAGGAAGAGGCAAAGATGGTGCACAGAGCCATGTACTTGAGCGAAGGGAGGGGGAGGTGGTGAGAGGCAAGTAAGAAATCAAAAGAACAGAAAAAACAAAGCAACACTAGCAGCCAACTAATGGCACTCAGAGAGCCAGCTAGTGTGGACTGTTGTTTCTGGACAAGCAACTGTGTCCGTGGGAAGCAGAGTGGGCCAAGTGTGGGTGAAGAAGCGTAGAGAGTGGGAAAGCGTATATCACAAATTACTGGAGCTCTGTAGTCCCTCAGAAAGAAGCACAGATGGCGCATGGAGTGAGGTACTGGAGCAAAATGAGGGGGAGTTGGGGAGAGGCAAGGAAGAAATAAAAAGAAGCAGAAAAAAAGCAACACCAGTAGCCAACAAATGGCACTCAGAGAGCCAGCCATTCCGGTGTGTGGAATCCAAGCAGCTGCTGTTTCTCGGTCCAGAGATTGTGGCCACAGGAATCAGAAGAGGCCGAGTCGGGGTGAAGAAGGGTGTGGGGTGGGAAAGCATATATCGCCAATTACCGGTTGTTTTGTCTCCCGCTGGAAGCTCCCTGAGGCTGCTTTCTTGTATCCCCTGTTTGCTGGTCTCCGATAGGAGTCCAAGATGGCAGATCCGCGCTGCGTTAGCTAGTAGGGGACCTCTGCATGAATCTCTCCTCGCTCTCCGTTCTCTGTCAGTTTTTTCACTCCGTTTGGTGCTTGGCCGAGTTCTTTATCTCTTCATTTGATGTTTTAGGGTTTCAGGATTGTTGTATTCTCTGTTCGGCTTAGTTTTTCGGATCTTTGCTGTGGAGGGACGGTGTGGTGTTTCTGCCTAGAGCGCCATTTTGCCGGAACTCGCCATCAAGTGGATTTTGACTTATATCAACCCTTGTAAAAGAGTAAAATTGTCCCATAGAGTTTTCTAGGCTGTAATCTTTACTGGAAGGGCCTTGGTGGTGCAGAGGTTAAAGTGTTCATCTGCAAACTGAAAGGTCAGCTGTTGGAACTCACCGGCTGCTCTGCAGGTGGAAGACGTTGCAGTCTGTTTCTGGAAAGATTTACAGCCTTGAAAACCCTATGGAGCTGTTCTACTCTGTCCTACAGGATCACTATGAATTGGAATAGACAGGACAGCATGGGTTTGGTTTTAGTTTGGGAGTCTTTACAGAAGCAGATCACCATGTCTTTCTCTCACAGAGTCACTGGGTGAGTTTGAACAGCCAACTTTTCATTTAGCGCCAGACGCTGAACTGCTGGGCCACCAGGGCTCCTTCAAACAAAATTTTGGGCATGAATATTAAAATCACAATCCAAAAGAGTATTTTATTTGCATACTTTTTTTTTTTTTTTTTTACTTTGCTCTCAATGTTTCAGAATAATGTATTATTTTAGGACACATATTTGGACTTATTTGGAAAAAAATACATCTTGATCTCTTCTGTTTATGATGTCCCAGTTATCAAACTTAAAGTCTATCATAGGGAACATAGGTTTGAAAAAGTTTGAGAGTTTGGACAATTGAGGAAATATCCCCAAACATCAGATTTGGATTCGATATTATTGAGTTTTAGTTGCAAATGTATTATTAACTACTATGTGAAAATGTGCAGCTACTTCTCGGCCCTCATACTTGTGAATCTGAAATGTAGTCTAACTCCAAATAACCCCACATTAATTAACATTAAATTTTAGGGATAACATAGTTTTCTCTCTTGTTTCTAACAAATACATAATCCAGCATATCCCCAACAAAAGAATGGGAATCATTTTGGTTTAGAAATGAATCTCTGTTTATCCTGCTCTCCTTGTCTGCTTGTTTCCCTGATATAAGCTTTTTTCACCTTATAAGTTGTCCTGATAGTAAAACTGATCAGAGTAGCCAGGAAGACTACTCAAACCAAAGAGATATGTGGCCCCAATGGAAGCAATACTTCCTTCTGAACCTTCTATCATACTCAGCTGATTTAAAAAAAAAACAAACAAAAAAACTAGTTTAAGGGAAATGCTTTTTTCCTGGACCAAATTCGTCAAATATATTAGAAAATTTTCAAACTAAAAACTGTATATAACAGTAAATCACTCAATTGTATCTACAAAGGGAGGGGCAGGGAGATGTTTTGTTTCACCAATTAAATCAGTTCAAAAGGACAAACCAATTTATGATTTTTGACAGTCAAATCTCATTTATGAACCATCTTCTAAGTTCACCATCGACTTTTCATTGATGCTTTATATATGGAAGCATTTGTTTTGATGTTATCGAAGTCCACACGTTAATATATACAAAGATTAGTAGAAACATGGGCCCAAAATCAAACAGAAATTACATGTATAGGTTGGAGGAAGTATAGTATTTCCTTTAAGAGCAAGGACCCTGGAATCTGACAATCTGGATTTAAACATTAACTTGCTGAAAGATCTTCAGCAATATTTTACTTGTGTGTGTTATTAACGCTATTGTTCGATAATTTCAACATTCGGTTGAATCACCCTTCTTTGGAATAGCCATAAATACGGATCTCTTCCAGTCAGTTGGTCAGGTAGCTATCTTCCAAATTTCTTGGCGTAGATGAGTGGACACCTCCAGTGCTGCATCCTTTTGTCAAAATATCTCATGGTATTCCATCGATTTCTGGAGCCTTATTTTTCACCAATGTCTTAGTGCAGCTTGGAATTCTTCCTTCAGTACCATCGGTTCTTGATCATATGCTACCTCCTGAAATGACTGAGTGTCAACCAATTCTTTTTGGTACAGTGACTCTGTGTATTTCTTCCATCTTCTTTTGTTGTTTCCTGCGTCATTCAGTATTTTGCCCATAGAATCCTTCACTATTGCAACTCAAGGCTGGAATTTTTTCTTCAGTTTTTTCAGCTTGAGAAATGCCAAGCATGTTCTTCCTTTTTGGTTTCCTAAATTTAGAGGTTAACAAATAGGAATCAGTGATTTTCTAAATTAAAAAAAAAAAAGAGAGAGAGAGAGAGGGTGTGAGGGAGTAAAAGAACTCAAGATACTTCATTGAAGTTTACAAACATAAGGAGACTCAAAAAAAGCAAAGAACACTGAGAAAATATGTATTATACCTTCAAAAACTTTAGTAATACTATTTTATTGGCCCTTGAGAAACAAAAGCAAAGAAGCCATGGCTTCTGGCTTCAAGCTGCTTTCAGTGTCTTGGGAAATTGAGAGATTAACAAATGAATTACAATACACAATACCATTTAATGAGTGTTGAAATTAAGGTATATATATGGAGTTAAAAGAACATTGATGAGGAAGGAGTTTGACAAGGCATAGGAGTTAATGAAAAGGAGAGATGAGAGAAAGAAACATTTAAGTTACATTTTGAAGAATGCATAGTAGATCCTGTCTTATGAATGAGTAAAGATGGCCTCGGTGTATTGGCTCTAAGTTGTTTACTTATTTACAGCAAACTGAGGCCTGTTAGCCCAAAAATGCCTATTGGCTATACAAATTACATGTATCTAATTTTTTTTTTAATAGTCCAAATAAGCATATTTTTAAGCCACTTAAAAAGCCTCCCTGCTTTACATACTTCTCAAAATTGCACGTATCATCTGCAAGCCACAAATTAAGTAAAACGCTGTAGTTATAAGAACTCTAAGAAGCTAATGCTTTTGGAGCCCTCTGACCCAGAGACTCACCACCTTGTTGTAGGAGAATCTCACCTAATGTTCATATAAGCCCCACCTTCCTTCTCTTCTCCCAGTTTCATACCCTCTTCTCTTTCTCTTGGCTTCCTGCTCCATTTGCCTCTGAAAGAACTCCTTCGATGGGAGACTACCCCCTTAAATGTGGCTGTCAAGATGCCTGCCTGAATAAATAGTTTCCTGTACAATGCTGCTATCTCGTGGTCGTATCATTTTCCTTGATCAGTCCCAAATTCCCTCCACCTCACAGCAGTTCTTCAGAAGCCTCAATGAGACATGAGTTATAAGCAGAGAGAATAGCATGAAAAAAAATTTGGAGCCTCCAGCAATGTTTGGGGAGTTATAATAGTCTGAAATTAATAGAAGATGCTCTCTCTCGAAGAAAATGATCAGAAATTGATAGAAAAGGCAAACATAAATTGTATACTTGGACATAACGTTTCTTCCAAGGAGGCCTTCATACTCTAGAGTCACAATTCTTAGAAAAAATTTTCCAGAGTAATATTTCCCTGATTCTTGATAAAAAAAAGAAAAAAGCTTCCGCAAAAGTTCTCTAATATCACCCACTCTTGCTCAACTGTCCCCCCATTAATCAAAGACAACTTATTTCGTTCTGTCAAGACAAGATTCTAAATGCAATTCCTTGGGAGGCATAGGTATTGCCTTCAATTCACTTGAAAGAATAAAGGACTGATAGATGCTTCTTTCCTGAAGTACATTTTTAATAGTTGGGGAAATATAAAAGATGCTAAAAGTGAAAGAGAAGAGTACTTGAAGCACTCACTGATAAAGACCGATGACTACAGCCTTCAGTACAGATTTTACTTCAACATAAAGAAAACAAAAATCCTCACAACTGGACCAATTAACAACATCATGGTAAATGGAGAAAAGATTGAATTTGGTAAGGATTTCATTTTACTTGGATCCACAATCAACGCCCATGGAAGGAGCAGTCAGGAAAGCAAACCATGTATAGTATTGGACAGATCTACTACAAAAAAACTCTTTAAAGAATTAAAAAGCAAAGATGTCACTTTGAGGACTAAGGTGTGCCTGACCCAAGACATGGTCTTTTCAATCGCCTCATATGCATGTGAAAGCTGGACAGGGAATAAGGAAGACTGAAGAAGAATTGATGTTTTTGAATTATGGTATTGCTAAAAAAATATTGAATATACCATAGACTGCCAGAAGAAGGAACAGATCTGTCTCAGAGAAGCACAGCCAAAATGCTTCTTAGAAGTAATAATGGTGAGACTTCATCTCACGTACTTTGTACATGTTATCAGGAGGGATCAGTTGAGGACATCATGCTTGGTAAAGTAGAGGGTCAGCAAAAAAGAGGAAGACCTTCAACAAGATAGATTGACACAGTGGCTGCAACAATGGGCTCAAGCACAACAATGATCGTGAGGATGGTGCAGGACCAGGCAGTGTGTCATTCTATTGTACATGGGGTCACTGTAAGTCGGAACTGACTTGATGACCCCTAACAGCAACAAAGATGAGGACGTTTCTAGTAAGGGAAGGAAACCAAGGGGGAGTAAACCACACGTGCTTTTGTGTGGTCTATGGGGCTTAGTGCGCTCCACAATAAATCTAAGGAGAGAATCCATTACTCATTTATTTGTTTATTTTTAGTTCATTTGCACACACAATTTTCTCTGGATAATTTAAGCTAAACCTCATTTATAAAGTTAAACAACATCCAAAGTCATGGTAGAAAGACATACCAAAAATAAAATCAGTGTTATAATAAATGTTGTTCTCTTTTCAAAGACTCATGTTATCCCATGGATACAAGAAAAATCCAAACCTGCTATTATAGTATTAAAACTTCAACAAACACTAGCTATTCAACAAAGCTGTGGATTTTTTTGTATGAAAGAACGAGAGGAGGATGAAAGGACTATCACATTATTATTTTTATGGTTGTAACTCCCTGTTTTCTGTTATTTGTGCATGAAATGTTTACAAAGATATTTGATGTCCAATATCTCCAATGTAAGTTAGTATTATTTTTTCTTTGAATAATGTTCTCATCTGTTAGTGCTGACATAGTTGTCAGCATCAACAATAGCAGCAGGAATCACTATGATGCCCTTGAAAATATAAAGACAGAGGATCTGAAACTCTCATGAAGAGGGTGAAGGACTCTCTCCTTAGTTACCATTTGCCCATATATTTATTCCACAATAGTTTTTAGGTGCTTTATGTTTCAGGTAGAGTCTTTAGGCAAGGAGAATGCAGAAGTGAATAAAAGAAGTCCCTTCTTCAGAAACATTCACCAACCAAAACCTTAGCAGCTCTAAAAACCAAAAACAAACCCATTGCCGTGGAGTCTATTCCGATTCATAGTGACCCTATAGACAGGGCAGAACTACCCGATAGGGTTTCCTGTAATCTTTACTAAAGAAGACTACTACATCTTCTCTCACAAAAGGGCTAGTGAGTTAGAACCGCTGACCTATCCCTTAGCAGTTGAGTGCTCAACCACTGTACCACCAGGACCTCTTTTAGCAGCTCTACTAAAGAGTAAATACATGCAATCACTTGGGGTTGCTCTTGCTTCTGCTGTTGTTATTAGTGTTAACTATTTGAACAAGCCCCTTGCCCAATTTCCCAGTAAATGAAATGAGGGAGTACTGGTTATGAAAGAGAAACTGAGAATAGTGGGTTATTAAACACAAAAAATTCCCTATAAATGAATGTTCCAGTGAACTAGATATTTATCTTTGGTGATGGCACATTCAAGTATTTAAACTGACAAGCATCTAAAACTCAGAGTAGACTATAGTAGAACTTTAAAGACTTTAAAGCTGGCAGGGTTTTGAAATATCTAAAATCAGATTTGGGAGATTTTACTCTGATTGATCATATCATTTGCCTGAAGACAGCTTGTCTTTACTTACAAAAGTGCCCTGTTTCCTCTGAGTGGATTCCAACTCATGGCGAACCTATAGGACAGAGTAGAATTTCCCCATAGTTTTCCAAGGAGTGGCTGGTGAATTCAAACTGCTGACCTTTTGGTTAGCAGCCGTAGCTCTCAACCACTGCACCATCAGGGCTCCGTAAATGTGAACACATGTATGTGTGTGTGTGTGTGTGTGTGTGTGTGTGTGTGTGTGTGTGTATAAATATAAAGAGAGAGGGTGAAAGGGAGGGAGGGAGAGAGAGAGATCCCTGATGTCTCAGTGGTTAATCGCTCTGTTGCTAACAGAAAAGGTTGAGGTTCGAACACAGGAGCAGCTCTGTGGGAGAAAGATGTGACAGTTGGCTTGCTAAAGATTTTCGTCCTTGGAAACCATATGGGTGCAGTTCTACTCTTTCCTTCAGGGTCGCTATGAGTCAGCATCCACTCGATGACAGTGGTTTTGGGTATCGCGTGTATATGCTTTATATAATTCATAATATAAAAACATTCCTTTTTGTTTTGGAACTTATTAAAACTTAAATGTGTATGCAAGACATATAAATGTATCGAACAACTATGTATATGCAATAATACAAATGGGCTCCAAAAGTGCTATAAATGGAAGACTATAAATGTTACAGTCTTTAAAGATGGTATTTGGTATTTCTTTTGGAAATTTGAGATAGCCTGTTTTGCCATATCAAAATAATAAACTTACAAAAATTCATCTACATATTATTAAATGTCAAATGTTTGAAAGGAAGTGTCTGTTTAGTTCATGAAAAATGAATTAAGTGAACTTATACTTAACCTTCTATCAATGCTTTAATAAAACTTCATTGCATAAGCGGCAGAAGATTTTCTCACCTAGGTAGAAGTGGGAATATGAAAGCTATCGAACACTGTACATTTCCCAATGTTACAATTATAGAAACACCTGTGTTAAATAACTCTGAGTTGATCCACTCTAAAATATAGAGTGCTTAATAGACCTGAGAAGCTAACACATTGCCAGCAAGCCACAGGTGTTCACCACAGGAAGACATAAAAACGGTGATGATGAAGAATGTGATGACATTTCCCAAACCATAATCCATATACCACAAATTAGCTTATGCCTCTAAAATGGAGTTGGTTTTTAAAAATTGTTAATGTGGTATTTAGGTAATTCTAAAGAAAGCAATAAAATTCCTTAAAAAAGTATATGTGTTTATGAAATTGGATGCAAAAGAATGAAATCAAGCTAGAGTCAGATTTAATTTCAAAAAACTTTTATTCGTGTTACTAATTGAATTGCTTGTGTCCTACATTGAATCTAAAGTTTGATGCAGATAGATAATTATATGACTGAATCTTCATTATAATAAAATACGGCTTTTGAGTTTTATTAATTCCAGTAACAGCCTTCAGATACACTATTTACTGCAATAAAAATTATATTCATGTTTCACCCAAGATCTTATTTGTTATTGTTCATATAAAAAGTAATATCTACAGAGAGCCATAATCAAATTGGCCCACATTTCTTTCACATGTACGCTTAATCTTTCTATTTAATTCCATTTCAACATAAAAATAATACTTAGTAAGGTGTTTTTCGAGCTTTATTAATGCCTTCCAGACATTCATGTTTTTTAACTGAACACTTGATTATCCATGCTGATGAAAGGCTACAGAAGCATGGATAATTGAAAACAGTAGACAATTTAGAAAATTACAATATACTCAAATGCACACAGGCAGAAACACAATCACACACATTTATTGAAATATATCTCTCCTTTGTTGGTCTATATGTAAACAATTCCAAAGTAGCTGATGAAAGACAAGCAACTTTTACCAATGTACATGCAAATTCATAAACTATATATGTCACCATCTTACCAAACAGAAAAAGAAGAGTGTCTCTATCTCTGTCTATAGAATCTAATTTATGACTTTATGTTTCCACTTAGGTAATTCCAGCCTTTGCTTCCAGGATGGTTCTATTTGAGGCATTCCAGTTGTAGTGCCAGGTCATTCCCAGTCTAGAGGAAAAAAGTATAGGTTAAGATTATACAAACTTTTGACCAGTAGTTCTGACCAGTGGACAAAATTCAGCCCAGTGGACTCTAAGGCAGAATAGAAATAACCCCAAATTCTGAAATTTTGGAAAAAAACTCAGAAAGCCAAACCCGGTGCCATTGAGTCGATTCCAAATCATAGCGACCCTATAGGATGGAACAGAACTGCACCGTAGGATTTCCAAGGAGATGCTGGTGGATTCGAACTGCCGCTCTTTTGTTTAGCAGCTGAGTTGTTAACCACTGCACAACCAGGACTCCAAAATTTTGGAAAGAAGGCATATATTATTAATCATATTTTAATTACTTCAAAAGAAACCAAATATCAGTGGCTTAAGTAAGAGAGCAGTTTCTTTATCTCATATGTGAAGCATGACCTACAAAGAGTGTTAAGGTGGTAGGTATCTCTGCTTCAGAGGGTCGAGTAAGGATCTAGACTTGGAGGATAAGCTGTTTCCATTCAAGGAGCGTGACCTAAAAGAAGCCACCATCATATTTTCCAGAGCATAAGCACATGTTGAAGACTGACTGTGATGGAGGCTATAAAATATAGTCTCTAACCAGGGGACCATTTACTCAAGTAAAACTTGAGAGGTCATGGATCAAAGAAAGAAGATGAAAATGAATATTTGAAGATAATCAGTCTCTTCCAGAAGAGATAACAAGGAGAAAAAACCATAGCAAATTATAATGAATGAATTATAAGTCGATTCCAACTCATAGCAACTCTATAGGACAGGGTCGAACTGCCCCATAGGGTTTCCAAGGAACAGCTGGTGGATTTGAACTGCTGATCTTTTGGTTAGCAGCCAAGCTCTCAACCACTGCACCACTAGAGCTCCAATGAATGAATAGCCAGGACCTTTTTTTGCTCCTGAAATGGTTGAAAACAGCTCAGATTCCAAGGAAAGAAAATGAGACTAGTCCTCTTGATCATAAGAAGTTCCCTGTAGAAAGATTCCAGGAATGTTAAGAGATCCAGTCTCCACTGGTGAGTCAGTGACCATCATTTCTGAAAAAAGCACTATATTCTGAAAATGACACATTGCATTGGGCAAATCTGCTGCAAAATACCTTTTCAAAGTGTTAAAAAGCAAAGATGCCACTTTAAGGACTAAGGTGTGTCTGACCAAAAGCTGGACAGTGAATAAAGAAGACTAAAGAAAAAATGATGCCTTTGAATTATGGTGTTAGCAAAGAATACTGAATATACCACAGACTGCCAAAAGATGGAACAAATCTGTCTTGGAAGAAGTACAACAAGAATGCTCCTTACAAGCAAGGATGGCAAGACTTCATCTCACATACTTTGGACACATTATCATGAAAGACCAATCCCTGGAGAAGGACATCATGCTTGGTAAAGTGGAGGGTCAGTGAAAAAGAGGAAGACCTTTAAGGAGATGTATTGACACAGTGGCTGCAACAATGGGCTCAAGCATAACAATGATCATGAGGATGGCACAAGACTGGGCAGTGTTTCCTTCTGTTGTACGTAGGGTCACTGTGAGTCAGAACCAACTTGATGACACCGAACAACAACAACATTCTGAAAAAAAAAAAAAAACAACCGTTGAATTTTTTATTAAATCGAGAGTCATAACTACAAGGGATAGAAATGTTCACATTTTCTAGTGTTCCCCAAAATACATTCCTTTAAATAATGGTCTCTTAAAATGCTTGTAGAAAAAAACAATTACCTTGTCAAATAGGTTTAGGGGACATTGAATATGGAATCTTTACTGGAGTAGTTTTAGTGTAGATTAGCATAGTAATAGGTATTGCTACATAAAATAAAACTATTTGAATTTTTTATTCTATGTATATTAATCTCCAAGTTCTTATTCAAATAGAAGTTATCAATTTATCTTCAAAAAAAGTTTTAAGAAAACTGACTTAATCCAAATTCTGTCTTTCACAAGAGAGCATAAAAAATGAGACCAATAATGTGCATACTTAACGATAGCTAGATAAGCCAAGTAATTAACACCACCTCCAGTAAATTCTCAAGTTTTTCTTTTTTTTTTTTTTTTTTACAGTAGACAATTTCATTTAATCCAGGAGTCAGCAAACTGTGGTTCATGGGCCAAATATGGCCTTCCACTTGTTTTTGTAAATAAAGTATTAGTGGAAAACAGCCACACTCATTCATTTACATACTGTCTATGACTACATTTGTTGCAATAGCAGAGTTGATTACTGATGATAGAATCCATGTGGCCCATGAAGTCAAAAATATTTACTAGTGAGACTTTTACAAAAAAAACAAACAAAAAGTTTGTTGACCCCTTGTTTAATACTTTCAGCAATACTATATAACCTGAATAAGAATAAAGAACCCAAGTGTCCCAGTATATCACAGGCCTACTTTCAGGGGAAAAAAAAATGTTAAATTGTATTAACCATTGTAAAATCTCACAAAAGTATTAATTTTTCTACTCTCACCATAACTGGTTTACTCAAAAAACTTCTTGGTGAACAAATCAGTGGAATAAAATTTAAGATATCTCAACTGTGTTTCATCTGTTCCTTGAAGACCACTGAACTCCATTGATGCCATTATGGTAACCACTGATGATATGGAGAATGAGACAGATGATTTTCTTCTGATTATCTCATAGTCCAACAGAGGAGATAAATAAGAAAACTATCAATTATTTTATGGTGAGATAAGATCTCTAATAATGTTCACCAACTTAATCACCAAACCCTATCTAAGAGAAGCATATCAGTGACAACTGATTTGTAGAGATGACACTTTCTTTATATCAAGGTTGGTTTCTATTCCTCTAACACTTTCATACCTCATATATATTAGGCATCAATGCAATTGCTTTATATTTGTTAACTCATATAAACATCCAACACCTCTAAATTTAGTGTCTCTCAGGCTGAGAAAACAAATGGAAGGGGGAAGAAAAAGTAGTACTCCGAGAGAACAGAATGTGCAAAGAAACACACAGCAGGAAAATAAATGTTGAAACACTTGGAGAAAACGAATAAAGCTTCTTAAATCATGTTTTATTTGAAATGCAATATCAGGAAGGATAGGAAACAGGAATGTATAAATCAGCTTGAAAGGGCATCTTGTCAAGAAGACTATGGAAGTCAGAAGAAGGGTAATAAAAACAAAAACAAATAATAAAAAAAAATGAGTGTCAGGTTGCAGTTACTGAAGTAAGTTAAGTTCACAGTCAATACTTCACATCATTAATTTGGTTTCCAGGCATAGGACATGGTGAAATTTTGAATGGTTCTGTGATGGTCTGAATTTGTTCACCAAACTCCACACCTTGCCTAATTCACTCGAACTATATAGTTTACATACAAGCTGTCATTATTAAAAATAGTTTAAATAAAATAATGGTTTAGAAATGATATTTTACACATGTATGCATTATATGCACAGACCGTTGGTGTTGTTAGGTGCTGTTGAGTCAATTTTGACTCATAGTGACCCCATAAGATAGAGGAAACTGCCCCATAGGGTTTTCCTGACTATAATTTTTACAGGAGCAGATTGCCATGTCTTTCTCCCAAAGAGCCACTAGGTAAGTTCTAACACCAACCTCTCAGTCAGCATCCTAGTGCTTAAGTGTTTGCACCACTAGGGCTCCTTATATACACAGACTAGCACTGATTAAAATAAAACTTTCTCATAGAGTTCATCTAATCCAATATCTTAATTTACGAAGATAAGGAAGTTAATTAAATTTTTTTTGTATTTTTTGATTGTTGTAGTTTAGATGAAGTTTACATTTCAAGTTAGTTTCCCATACAAAAATTTATACATACATTGTTATGTGGCCCTAATTGATCTCCACATACTGTAACGGCACACTCCTACTTTCCACCCCTGATTCCCCATGTCCATTCAACCAGCTCCTAACCCTCTCTGCTTTCCCATCTCACCTCTGGACAGAAGCTCCCCATTTAGTAACTTATATCTCCCTGAGCTAAGAGGCATACTCCTCATGAGTATCCCTTTATGTCCCAGAGTCGAATCCAATCCCTGTCTGAAGAGTTGGCCTCGGAAATTGTTTTAGTTCTGGGCTGATAGAGAATCCAGGGGCCATGCTTTCTGGGGTTCCCCCAGTCTCAGTCAGAAAATAAAGTCTGGTCTTCTTACTAGAATTTGAGTTCTGCACCCCACCTTTCTCCTGCTCCATCCGGGACTCTCTGGTGTGTTCCCTGCCAGGGTTGTCATTGGTGGTAGCCAGACACCATCTAGTTCTTCTGGTCTCAGGCTGATGAAGTCTCCGGTTTATATGGCTCCTTCTGTCTCTTGGACTAATACTTTCCTTGTGTCTTTGGTGTTCTTCGTTCTCCTTTACTCCAGGTGGTTGGGACCAATTGATGCATCTTAGATAGCAGCTTGAAAGCTTTTAAGACCCCAGATACCACTCACTGAAGTAGGATGCAGAACATTTTCTTAATAAGCTTTGTTACCCCAATTAACCTAAATGTCCCCAGAAAGAATAGTCCCCAGATCCCTACCCCGTTACTCTGTCCCTCAAAGTGTTTGATTGTATTCAGGAAACTTCTTAGCTTTGGTTTAGTCCAGTTGTGCTGACTTCCCCTGTAGTGTGTGCTGTCCTTCCCTTCACCTAAGATAAAACTTGTCTATCTAGTTAGTGAATAACCCTCCCCTTCCCTTCCCAACTTCGAAACCATCAAAGAATGTTGTCTTCTGTGTTTAAACCTTGTCTTGAGTTCTTATAATAGTGGTCTTATACAGTATTTGTCTCTCTTTGAATAAATTCACTCAGCATAATGCCTTCTACATTCCTCCATGTTATAAGATGTTTCACGGCTTCATCTTTTTTCTTTATCATTGGGTAGTATTCCATTGTGAGGATAATACCATAATTTGTTTAACCATTCATCCGTTGATGGGCACCTAGGTTGTTTCCTTTTTTTTCCTATTGTGAACAGTGCTGCAATGAACATGGGTGTTCATATATCTATTCATGTGACGGCTCTTATTTTTCTGGGGTATAGTCCAAGGAGCGGGATAGCTGGATCGTATGGTACTTCTACGTCTAGCTTTTTAAGGAAGTGCCAAATTGATTTCCAAAGTGGTTGTACCATTTTACATTCCCACCAACAGTGTATAAGTGTTCTAGTCTCTCCACAACCTCTCCAGCATTTATTATTTTTTGAATTAATGCTAGCCTGGTTAGGGTGAGATGATATCTCATTGTAGTTTTGATCTGCATTTCTCTAATGGCTAATGATCCTGAGCATTTCTCCACGTGTCTGTTAGCCGCCTGAATATTTTCTTTGGCAAAGTGCCTGTTCATATCCATAGCCCATTTTTTAATTGGGTTATTTGTCTTTTTCTTGTTGAGTTTTGCAGTATCTTGTAGATTTTAGAGATTAGACGCTGATCAGATTTGTTGTAGCCAAAAATTTTTTCCCAGTCCGTAGGTTGTCTTTTTACTCTTTTGGTGAAGTCTTTTGAAGAGCATAAGTGTTTGATTTTTAGAAGCTCCCAGTAATCTAGTGTCTCTTCTAGTGCTTATGCATTGTCACTTATGGTTTGTATTGTGTTTATTAGGGCTCCTAGCGTTGTCCCTATTTTTTCTTCCATGATCTTTATCATTTTCAATTTTATATTTAAGTCTTTGATTTGAGTTAGTTTCTGTGCATGGTGTGAGGTATGGGTCTTGTTTCAGTTTTTTGCAGATGGATATCCAGTTATGCCAGCACCATTTATTAAAAAGACTGTCTTTTCCCCCAAGTAACAGACTTTGGGCTTTTGCCAAATATCAGTTGCTCATAGGTGGATTAATTTATGTCTGGATTCTCAATTCTGTTCCAGTGGTCTATGTATCTGTTGTTGTACCAGTACGAGGCTGTTTTGACTACCATGGAAGTACTATAGGTTCTAAAACCAGGTAGTGTGAGGCCTCCCACTTTGTTCTTCTTCTTGAGTAATGCTTTACTTATTCAGGGCCTCTTCCCTTTCCACATGAAGTTGGTGATTTGTTTCTCCATCTCATTAAAAAATGCCATTGGAATTTGGATCGGGATTGCATTGTATCTGTAGATCCCTTTGGGTACAATTGACATTTTCACAATGTTGAGTCTTCCTATCCATGAGTAAGGTATGTTTTTCCACTTATGCAGGTCTCCTTTGGTTTATTGCAGTAGCGGCTTGTAGTTTTCATTGTATAGGTCTTTTACATCTCTGGTTAGATTTATTCCTAAATTTCTCAAACATTTAATTGCCAAGACTGATGGATCTATGTTCTATATGTTTCTGTGATGCTCCCAAATCCCATAAGATATAAGTCACTATTATGCTTTCAAAATACATATGTATAATCACTCATAATATGGATTTAGAAATAGAAACTTTTCTACCTTTGTAAGGCTTTCTAACATTAACACTAAATTATTAAAAACCTGTAAATTATTAGAAAGTTATTTATAAAACTTCTGAACTTAGATGTAGAAGCATGACAAGTATGTGAAGAATGTGGTTACCAACCTTCAAGTTAAGTTGACTTTAACTCCGCATGCTGTGATAAAAGAACACATAAGATAATTAATCTTTGTAAACTTTCCTTGAGACATAAATCTAAACAAACTCCTTAATCTCTAATCTTGAAGAAAAAAATGTGACATTCAGCTAATCTCTAACTCTGGAGAAAAAGCATAACATACTAGTCTTTGACTTCACACTGGCCCTCATTGTGTGAGGCCAAGGTGAGAATTTCACATATAGCCCCTGAATTTCTATTCACCCACTGAAAGAAGGCAGAGGTCAAGGGATCTTACTCTAGTATCTTACTATCTCTGAAGACTTTAGAGCTTGCTGAGACTCTGCCTGTCGCCCTAGACCCCAGACCTCAGCTACAAGGGACCTCTGCCTAGTTCAAGCTGTGATCAAACCTTCCTCCCAAGACCTCTTGTAAAAGGTAAAAGCCCTAAATCTCAAGTTTTGGACTCTAACCACTGAAATAACAAAATTATTAATTCTGATTCTTGGACTCTTAATAAATGTTGTGAGGTCTTACTTTCCTGCCTTGCCATGACTACCTTGCAATAAACTAAATGGGTTTATGCATGAAAATTCTGAGTATCTCTCTACTAATTTGCTAAGATAAAATCCTACATGCCACTCTTTTTGTATGCTCTTGAGTATGAAACTAGACTCATCTGAATAAAAATCCAATAGCTTCTTCATTGATGGAAATACTGCCTATAGAAATAGAATTCAGACAGGTCTGACGTCTGACCCTTTTAAGGAAATGGTGAACCTAAAAATTTGACAAATCATTTACTCAAACTCATAGTACTTGTCTAAGAATATTCTGGAATTATTTGCACCTGTTGAGAAAAAGGTAAATAAAGTCTTTGAGGTGTTAAGAGAAATCACAACGGTGTAAACGCCTTACCATCATGTGAGAATAGCAAAGTGTACCCTTTGAAGGATACGGTAGTATCATTTGCAGTTGAGTGCCTTCTCGAGATTTCACTATCAGTGAATCTTTCCCTGAGCTGGGAGAACTACTCTGTTGTTCAGAAAATATTTGATCTTTACCTACACTTGAAAATTATTTTTCTTTTACCTACATTAAAAGAACTTATACCCAGACATTTAGTCTTCTGGTGTCTTTCTGTCAATTGCATCATCATAATTATTTTGTAAAAACACACCTAAGAGTAAGTAAACAAATTGACAGATAGATAGAGAAATAGATAAGTAAAAACAAAATTGGTTGTATGAACTCTGTAATTCTAGGCGAACTAATCAAGGAGTATTTCTGCCCAAAACTCAAAAATACTTATGCCATCACAAGGAAGTCCTCACTGCTAACAGGTGTTCTTATTTGTATCTCATCTTCCAAATCCTTTGAATCAGTAGACCCAACTCCTTTGGGGTCATCTTGTTACTGGACTCTTGCCTTTTGCTTATCTCCTCCTCTCATGTGCCTAGCATACTTATTTACTTACAAATAAGTATAGTAGTTATCATTTTGATGCTTCCTACAAGGTCGGACTCACCATTTTGTTCCAAATTTTAGCGATTATCATGAAATGTAGGCTACAAGGGTATGGACTTTCTTTGATTCTGTTTCAACTATGCATATTATCACCAAATAGCTTAGAGAATTTTAAGGAAGCTATTATGGATTGTCTTAGTCATCTAGTGCTGCTCTAACAGAACTACTACAAATGGATGGATTTAACAAAGAGAAGTTTACTCTCTCACAGTCCAATAGGCTACAATTCCAAATTCAGGGTGTCAGCTTCAGGGGAACACTTTCTCCATTGGCTCTGGAGGAAGGTCCATGTCATCAGTCTTCCCTTGGTCTGGGAGCTTCTCTGTGCAGCAACCTCAGGTCCAAAGGATGTGCTCTGCTCCCAGCACTGCTTTCTTGGTGGTATGAGGTTCCCATGTGTCTCTGTTCGCTTCTCTCTTTTATATCTCAAAAGAGATTGCGTTAAGACACTATTTAATCTTGTAAACCTCATCAGCATAACCTCATCACAGTGATAGAATTTATAACACATAAGGAGATCACATATAACCTCATCATAGTGATAGAGTTTACAACACATAAAGAAATCACATCAGATTACACAACCATACAGCACTGGGAATCATGGCCCAGCCAAGCTGACAGATATTTTTGGGGAACACAACTCAATCCATGACATGGATTGAATTGTGTCTACCATGAAACATGTGATAAATTTCTGGTCCTTGTACCTATGGATGCAATCCTGTTTGAAAATAAGTTTTTCTTTTGTTCTGTTAATGACATCATACCAGTGCAGGGTGGATCCTAAACCTAATAACTTCTGAGTTATACAAAGACCAGAATAAACACAGAGAGACATGCAAGGGGAAGACAAACACCAAGAAACACAAGGAAACATCAAGGAAGGCCAAATAAGGCCAAGGAACTCACAGGGCTATGGACAAGGAAGGACCTCATCTTAGAGCCACACCCGATTTTGGACTTTTAGACTCCCAAAACTGTGAGAAATTAAATTCTTTAAAACTACCCACTTATGGTGTTTTTGTTATAGCAGCACTAGGTAACTAAAACAGATCTTTGCTTTATTGACATATTGCCAAAAAAATTAATGTAACCAAATCATTAATGCAGTCTATTCAGGAATAAGTCTTGGCCACAAAGAAGTCACTTTCTAATACTATCTGTTTGGTTCCCTCATTTTACTGTGAAGCAATTTTCTTTTTTTTTTCATATATTTTGGTGCCAGGTATTCTTCTAGTGTGAAAAATATATATTTAGTTTTAACAATGTACCATAATTTTCTGTGTTTTTAACTGACTGTATATTTAACTATGCCTAAGTCCTAGTTCCCATAAACAGAATTCCATGTTTCTCCATTTATCAAGGTTTACACAAAATCTTCAAGGAGGCTTAGTTTGTCTATACTATACCTGTGACTCATTTGGTTGTGATCTTTAAGAATTGCTTTTTCCAGCACAGAGTTTATGACTAAATGATAATTCAGTTTACAGTGTTGATTCTGACATGGAAAAACATGAATTATTTGTTTAGTTTCATAAGCACAACATTTCTGGAGAATAGGATAAAGCACACAGATATATTACACTCAGGACATTTTAAATCCTCAGGAATTAGAGGAGATTTTATGACATTGTCGGGTAAAAATTTTATTGGAACATTTTTTCAGTTCTTTACAGTATTTTTAGGTTAAAATAAAAAGTGGCTCTTAAAAACAGCAATACAAAAAATATCAACAGTTTCAGGTGGAAACTTGGAAGTAATATCAAGAGTCCCTGGCTGATGTAATCAGTTAACCTGCTTGCCTACTAACAAAAAGGTTAAAGGTTTCAGACTACCCATAGGTGCCTTGAGAGAAAGGCCTGGTGATCTACTTCCAAAAAGTCAGCCATTAAAAACCCTGTGGAGCACAGTACTGCTCTGACACACATAGGGTTGCCATGAGTCAGAATTGACTTGATGGCAACTGTTATCAAAAAATTAAGAAAATACATACTCTCATAATTAAATAATTACATTTCTGGAAATCTACTCTCAAAAATTACCTAAAAATGGGAAATTATGTACATAAAGGTATATACTACATTCTAATAAAGATAGCATGATGAGTTCATATTTTTAATTCTCTAGAGCAACAAATAGCATGTTGCTGTTGTTGTGTGCACTGAATCGATTTTAACTCATAGTGACCCTATCGCATGTAGCAATAGTGAATAAAATATTAACATAATAAAGTTAATGGCGATGCTCAGTAGATAATGTATTTTTCTGTAGTCCAAAAGTAGAAAACTATCACTACAATGACAAATGGAAAATAATCCCACAAGTTTTTGTGTTCTTTATGTTGAGGTGTAATCCATACTGAAGTCTTTGATCTTCATCAGTACGTCCTTCAAGTTCTCTTCACTTTCAGCAAGCAAGGTTGTGTCATCTCCATATTGCAGGTTGTTAGTAAGTCTTCCTCCAGGCCTGAACTCAGCAAAAGCCTTGGAAGAGTTTGATTCTAGCATAGTAACTGAAAACAAATCTCCACTATGTCACTGAGGTGGCATACTGATACTAATCAGGAGCTACAGCAGTTTCTGCTGCTCATTAGTGTTCTTGTTTGCAGGTGCCATCGAGTCAGTTCCAACTCATAACCACCTATGTACAACAGAACAAAACACTGCCCAGTCCTGCACCATCCTCACACTTGTTGCTGTTTGAGACCAGTGTTGTAGCCACTGTGTCAATCCACCTCCCTGAGGGTCTTCCAAGTTTTCACTGACCCTCTATTTTACCAAGCATGTCCTTCTGCAGGGACTGGCCCTCCTGATAACATATCCAAAGAACATGAGACAAAGTCTCACCATCTTCGCTTCTAAGGAGCATCTGGTTGTACTTCTTCCAAGAAAGATTCATTGGTTTTTCTGGCAGTCCATGGTGTATTCAATATTCTTCACCAACACCATAATTCAAAGGCATCAGTTCTTCTTTGGTCTTCCTTATTCATTGTCCAGTTTTCACACGCATATGAGGTGATTGAAAACATCATGGTTTGGGTCAGGCACACTTTAGTCTTTAAAGCGACATCTTTGCTTTTCAACACTTAAAGGAGGTCTTTTGCAGGAGATTTGCCCAATACAATATATTGTTTAATTTCTTGACTGCTGCTTCTGTGGGTGTTGATTGAAGATCCATGTAAAATGAAATCCTTCATAACTTCAATTTTTTTTCTCCATTTATCACGATGTTGCCTATTGGTCCAGTTGTAAGGATTTTTGTTTTCTTTATGTTGAGGTGTAATCCATACTGAAGGCTGTAGTCTTTGATCTTCATCAGTAAGTGCTTTAAGTCCTCTTCACTTTCAGCAAGCAAGTTTTGTCATCTGCATATTACAGGTTGTTAATGAGTCTTCCTCCAATCCTGATGCTGAGTTCTTCATCATATAGTTCAGCTTCTCCCATCACTTGCTCATCCTACAGATTGAGTAATTATGGTGAAAGAATACACACTTTTCCTGATTTTGAACCACATAGTATCCCCTTGTTCTGTTCAAATGACTGTCTCTTAGTCTACTTACAGGTTCTGCATGATCACAATAAGTGTTCTGGTATTCCTTAATAAGAGGAGAAAAATTCTCAAGGCTTTCTGAAATTTCCAATTTTACAGAGCTACGTCAATAAAATGGTATGATGGAGGAGGAATTGACCACAGAATAGGAATTATACCAAGGCGGCTCAGTAAAAAGATCTCTGATTTAAATCATATGATCTGAGACCAGAAATCTAAACTTTGATTAAGGCCTGTAAAGACTGAGGGTGAGGTTGGCAGGTGGCCATGGTGGTCTAACCAGAGAAGGAGCCAAGAGTGAGAGAAAAAGTGAGAGTGAGAGACAGAGAACTATAAGAGGGAGAGAAAGAGAGAAAGAGGGAGGGAGAATGAGAGATAGAGAGTCTTCAAGATAAATCTATAAAAAGAAATGGTGGAACAGTTGTAGTAAGCTACCAACTAAGATTCAATTCTTATCAATTCACTTCAAAATAAATATAAATAATAAAACACTCTAATCTGATTTCAAACAATATTAGGGATTGAATTGTGTCCCCTTCAAAATATGTTTTGTAATCCTAATCACTATACTTGAACATATGACCCTGTTTGGAAATAGAGATTTTCTTTTGTTATCTTAATGAGACTATACCAGTGTAGGATGAGTACTAAACTAAATCAATTTGGATTTATAAGAAGTGAGCAATAGACACAGAACACATACAAGGAGAAGATGCCATACGAATACAGACACACAAAACCAAACCAACCCATTGCCGTTGAGTCAATTCTGACTCATAGCAACCCTGTAAGACAGAGTAGAACTGTCCCATAGGGTTTCCAAGGCTAAATCTTTACAGAAGCCCTATGAGTAGCTGATGGGTTTAAACCTCTTGCTTTTCAGTTACAGCCAAGCACATAACCACTGCACCAAGAGGGCTCCTTAATAAGCCAGATGCATTTACAACATTGGAGGACGTGTTGGAGTTGAAATATTTTAGGCAATAATAACAGAAACTTTTTCAGAATTGGAGAAAGATTAATTGACAACACAAAGAGGCCATATAAAGATAAACAAAAATAAAACTACATGTAGTCATTTTCTAGGAAAACAGTTGAATGTTAAATAAAAATAGGGAAACTAAATATATATATATTTACATGTGTGTGTGTGTGTGTGTGTGTGTGTGTGTGTGGAGCCTTTGTGGCACAGTGGTCAGCAGTTTGAATCCACTAGTCGCTCCTTAGAAACCTTATAGGGCAGTTATACTCTGTCCTATAGGGTTGCTATGAGTCAGAATCAACTTGATGGCAATTGGTTTGTTTTTTGCATTTTTGATTAAATATGTACATGGACTACAACTACATACCAAGAGATAACATTTAACTGTTTAATTCACTTTGGCAACATTAATTGCAAAAAGACTATCAAGCTACAGTTCTACATCCAGCTAAATAATCATTCAAGATTTAGGATAAAATTATATTTTTCAGTAATACAAATATAAAGGCAATTTTTAGCATACCCCTGCAGAGTCAAGTACTAAATAAAGTATTTCAGTAAGAATAATATTAAGCGCAAAAAGCAGGAGTAGGATGCAGGAAATAATAGACAAAAAACAGCACGTGATAACCAGGAGGAGCTGGTAAAGTCAGTAGTTAAAATATGTTGATGTTATTCCATTTAAAAAAAGGATAAAGTTACACATAACATTAGTGTTTGTAAGTGCATATATTTCTATATGTTAAAAATTTACGGGTAATCATGTAGTTTTGTTAGTTGCCAATGGAGTTTCCTCTGAGTTATTATCAACCCTGTGTGTGCAGAGTAGAACTGCTTTGTAGCATTGTCAAGGCTATGACCTTTCAGGAAAGGAGCCCTGGTGCCACAATGGTTAAGGGCTTGACTACAAACGAAAAGGCTGGGGGTTCAGACCCATCCAACACTCCCCGGGATAAAAGACCTGACAATCCACTGTAAAGATTACAGACTAGGAAGCCTTATGGGACATTTCTACTCTGTCCTATAGGGTTGCTAAGATCAGAAACAGTGCATACCGTGTATTAATTTCCTATTGCTGCTGTAACAAGTTACAGAAAACAATATCCCCCTGTTCCATTCGAACGACTGCCTCCTGATCTATGTACAAGTTCCTCATGAGCACAATCAAGTGTTCTGGAATTTCTGTTCTTTGCAATATTATCCATAATTTTTTATGATATACATAGTCATAGCCTTTAAATAGTAAAACACAGGTAGGCATCTTTCTAATATTCTCTGCTTTCATTGAAGAACCATCTGATATCATCAATGATATCCCTCGTTCCATGTCCTCTTCTGAATAACGCAGATGTACTGCCTTATAGTTCTGGAGTTCAGAAGTCCAAAATTTGCAGTGAAATCAAGGTGTTGGCAGGGCTGTTTCCTTCTAGAGTCTAGGAGAGCAGAATCAATTTCCTTGCCTTTCAGCTTCTAGTGGCTCCTTGCATTCTTGTGGCTTAGTCTTACATCTTCAAAGTGCAAATCTCTAGTTCTACTTCCTTCATCACATGAGCTTTTCCTCTGACTCTGCCACTTTATGGATGCTTTTATAAAGACCTCGGTGATTAATCAGGCCTAGCCTGATAATCCAGGATAATTTTCGAATCTCAAGATCCTTAACATAATTACATCTGCAAAATCCCTTTTGACATTAAGGTAATATTCACAGGCCCTGCAGAGGTTAAGAGTTATGGCTGCTAACCAAAAGTTCAGCAGTTCGAATCCACCAGCCACTTCTTGGAAACCCTATGGGGCAGTTCTACTCTGTCCTATAGGATTGCTATGAGTCGAAATCAACTTGAGAGCAACGGGTTTTTGGTTTTATGGATTAGGACTTCGATATATGGGGGTCATTTTTCAGCATACCACAGACAGAAAAATTGAATGAGGAGACATTATTATTGTCAGAAAAATAAATCTTATCCAAATAAACCTGTAAATACTATTTTATTTCAGTCAAAATCTGAGGATGATTTTACAAGGAATTTGAAAGTTTGAAATTTTACTTGCCTATCAAATTTCCTAACACAATCAAAGAGTAAATTCTGAAGAAGAATAAATGTGGGGGGGGGCTTCTATTACTGGTTATCAAGCCATGAAATTGTATTAATTAAGTAACAAGAAATAAAATACTCATCAAATGGAGTAAGCAAAAGTGGATTTCCATGTAGAAAAAACAAATTAGCCATTTAACTTATACCATAAAAGATAACTTTGAGAACAAAATATGGAAAAGATAACTTTATAACCTCCATGTTATGAAGGATTTTTTGTAAATCAAAAAAAAAAAAGAGTAGAAATTGTAAAGAAAAGAATGATACATTAGTCCACACAAAATTACATTATTCTAAATGAGATGAAATTGATTTCACAACGTGGAAAAAAGAAACTATTCTTTAGGAGATGACATTTGTCGCTTATATATAGTATACGGAGCCCTAGTGGCAAAGTGGTTAAGAGCTCAGGTTGCTAACCAAAAAGTCAACAGATCAAATCCACCAACTGCTCCTTTGAAACCCTATAGGGTAGTTCTATTCTGTCCTACAGGGTCGCTACGAGTCAGAATTGACTTGATGGCACAAAACAACAAGTACAGTATATAGCATTTAAAATAAGTTAGCTAGATTCATATGCATCAATATAGGTAAAATTATAAACATTACACTGATTTAAAAATCTAAGTAAATAGTGTTAAGACAGATAATATTTCTATAAAATGAAAAAAAAATCAAAACTACATATAATTTACTGGTACATGCATGTGTAGGTGTGTACACATACCCACATGTATAATATCTATTCATTTGATTTACCATGATTTCCTCTATTGAGGGAAGCCGAGAAAAAAAGGACCAAACAAGGAACTTTGACTTCTTTGTAAAATTTTATTTCCTTTTAACAAAGATCTAAAGCAGTTATCAAAAAATGTTAACATGCTGATTTTGGATGCAGAATTCACAGGATTTTTTATTTTTATTCATTGTATACTATCACAGTCACTTTTTCTAGTAAAAAATTTAAACAATTTAAACATTTAAATGTATTTTAATAGTTATAAACCTTTAAATAGTATTGTTATAACACTGATACTGTTTAAGTAATTTCTATAATGCATAGAAATATTTTGTTTCTAATCTAACATGTATAATGAAGACTGCAGAACTGAACTCACAAATGTAATATGTCCACAATTATGCACTAATGTCAGAGGAGTTCCTGTGCCAACAGTTTTATCTTATTTAACTTCTAATTAATTTTTACTAAAGCATTGTGAGTTAAGAATTCCCAACATATCTACCCCCATTATACAGATGAGAAACACTGGGGAATAAAGCAAATGAGTGATGGAGTCTATGTTCAGACCTAGGCTGTCTCACTCAGGGCTCACACTCTTGTGTCCTGCAGAATGTTGTTTCTAGTACAAACAAGAATTGCAGAACAGCTATGCTTAAGAAAATGTTTGAAATGCAATACATCAGATATTAATGGTGACTGTCCATATTATAAGCTTATGGATGGCTGTTTTTCTTATTATTCTCAAAATAGTTTATAATGAAATGATGTTGTTTTCTAATGGGGAAACACTAACTTATAGGCAGTTACAAAGTGTATATTGCTGCAATTTAGACACTTCATTTGTAGCACATGTGATCTGAAGTAAAATTAGAGTAATTAGGGAGTATACTTTTTAAATATGATGAGCAACTTAGAAGAAATCAATTTTGCAATAACTATTAAGAGTTATTCAAGGAAAAGTCAATAAGGAGTTCTGAAGACACTTATTTAATATTACGACATATAATTAATACATACATTTATAAAAGGGTGAGAGCTTGCTTTCCTATACAATTTTGTAACACAGTCAACTGTTTGATGTACTGCTATACAAGAATGTTGTGTATACAGGGAGTAAATATAGGGATTTCAGAATTTTAATAATGTTTTTGCCATTGGAGATGCTTTGTTTTTTTTCATAGGATTTTAGAATTATGAAATTAGAACTAGAATTTAGAATTGCCTAGAATTTTACATATTCGGTAAACATAAAGTATTCTTTTAATAAATCTCAAAAATATATGACTAACTTCTACAATTAAAGTATTGTTCGTGTTTAAATATTAGCTTGCAATATACATTATCCAGAGAGTGAATGAGTCTGCAGATAGTATTTTTAAAAGGGAGTGCCAATGTCAGGGCAATTGGTTTTAGTTGATTCATTCTACTGTTTTGTCTCATTTGCAAAAAAAGAAAACCTGTATCCACAAAAATCTTTTAAGTAAGTCCATTCATAATCTTATTTAAGTAAGTCCATTCATAATCTTATTTATCTAAATTAAAATAATCCTATTTTCATTCTCTTGTGAACATAGACATTGCTGATTACTGCTCTTTTTGGTTTATTTTTATGAAAAATGCTTTTATACTTTGATACTCTTGCAATAAATTGATTTTTGCAGTGAGTATATAAAACTAATCAACAGTTAATACCAGATTTTAGAAGCTTATTAAAATGAAGAATAATTCTCAAATATATAACTATTATCTCTAGAGTCTTTGCCAATTAAACTGCTTTAAAGATCAACATGATGTAGATCAAAGAACACAACCCTTACTATGGATTACACCTCAACATAAAGAAAACAAAAATCCTCACAACTGGACAAATAAGCAACATCAAGATACACAGAGAAAACATTGAAATTGTCAAGGATTTCATTTTACTTGGATCCACAATCAATGCCCATGGAAGCAGCAGTCAGGAAATCAAATGACAGACTGTACTGGGCAAATCTGCTGCAAAAGATCTCTTTATACTGTTGCAGTATTGCATAAACTTAGATAAGTTGTATTTTCATTTTAATTCACTTCAAAAATATTCTAAATTTACTTTTAGACTTCTTCTTAGGCCTATGAGTGATTTAGAAATATGATGTTTAATTTCCAAATATTTGGATACTTTTCAGCAATTATTCTACTATCAATTTCTAGTTTAATTCCATTGTGGTGTGAGAACATACATTACATGGTATCCTTATAAATGTGTTGAGATGTGTTCTATGGTTCAGAATGTGGTCTATTGTAGTGAATGTTCCATGTGCACTTGAAAAGATTGTATATTCTCTATTGCATGGAATACTCTAAAAATATCAATTACATTAAGTTAGTAAATAACATGTTTTATGCCATCCATAAATGACTGAAAATGAGAAGAAACAGCTGCAAGCATCCATTAACTATCAGAAAGTGGAATGTACGAATTATGAAACTAGGAAAATTGGAAGTGGTCAAGATGAAATGAAATGCATAAAGATTGATATCTTAGGCATTAGTGAGCTGAAATGGACTGGTATTGGCCATTTCGAATCAGACAAACATATGGTCTTCTATAATGTGAATGACAAATTGAAGAGGAATGACCTTACATTAATCGTCAAAAACAACATATGAAAATCTATCCTGAAGTACAATGCTGTCAGTTACAGGGTAATATCCACATGCCCACAAAGAAGACCAGCTAATGTAACTACTATTCAAATTTACACAATCAACCACTAAGGCCAAAGATGAAGAAATTGAAGATTTTTACCAGCTTCTGTAGTTTGAAATTGATAAAACATGCAATCAGGATGCATTGATATCTCCTGGTGATTGGAATCCAAAAGTTGGAAATGAAGAAGGATCAGTAGTTGAAAAATATGGCCTCGGTAATAGAAACAAAGCTGGAGGTCACATGATAGAATTTTGCAAGACCAACGACTTCTTCACTGCAAATACATTTTTTCAACAACATAAACATGGACTATACAGGTAGACCTCGCCAGATGGAATACACGGGAGTCAAATCGACTCTATCTGTGGAAAGAGACAAATGAGAAGCTCAATATCATCAGTTAGAAGACAGCCAGGGGCCAACTGAGGAACAGATCATCAATTGCTTATATTCAAATTTAAGCTGAAGCTGAAGAAAATTAGAGCAAGTCCATGAGAGTCAAAATATAACCAGAGTGTATCCCACCTGAATATAGAGACCATCTTAACAACAGATTCAACACGTTGAACACTAATGACTAAAAACCAGACAAACTGGAATGACATCAAGGATATCATAAATAAAGAAAGAAAAAACCAAAATGAATGTCAGAAGAGACTATGAAAATTGCTCTTGAACACAGAGTAGCTAAAGCAAAAGGAGGAAATTATGAAATAAAAGAACGGAATAGAAGATTTCAAAGGGCAACTTGAGAAGACAAAGTAAAGTGTTATAATGAAATGTGCAAAGATGTGGAGTTAAAAAACCAAAGGGAAGAACGTGCTCAGCATTTCTCAACCTGAAAGAACTGAAGAAAAAATTCAAGCCTCGAGTTGCAATACTAAAGGATTATAAGGGGAAAATATTGAACGACACAGGAAGCATCAAAAGAAGGAATACACAGAGTCACTGTACCAAAAAGAGTTGATCGACATTTAACCATTTCAGGAGGTAGCATATGATCAAGAACTGATGGTACTGAAGGAAGAAGTCCAAGCTGCATTGACGGCATTGGAGAAAAACTGGGCTCCAGGAATTGACGGAATACCAACTGAGATGCTTCAGAAAAAAGGGTTGCAGTGCTGGAAGCACTCACTCATCATTGCCAAGAAATTTATAAGAGCTACATGGCCAACTGACTGGAAAAGATCCATATTTGTGATCATCCCAAAGAACGATGATCCAACAGAATGCAGAAATTATCAAACAATATTGTTAATATCGCACATGAGTAAAATTTTGCTGAAGATCTTTCAAAGGTAGTTGCAGCAATATATTGACAGGGAACTGCCAGAAATTCAAGGTGGATTCAAAAGAGGACATGGAACAAGGGATATCATTGCTGATGTCAGATGGATCCTGCCTGAAAGCAGAGAATACCTGAAAAATGTTTACCTGTGTTTTATTGACTATGCAAAGGCATTCCACTGTGTAGATCATAACAAATTACAGATAACATTGGAAGAATGGGAAATCCAGAACACTTACCTGTGCTCATAAGGAACCTATACATAGACCAAAAGACAGTAGTGTGAAGAGGACAACTGGATGCTTGTTGCGTTGTTCTTAGGTGCCTGTCTTAGTCTTCTAGTGCTGCTATAACAGAAATACCACAAGTGGATGGCTTTCACAAAGAGAAATTTATTCTCTCACAGTCTAGTAGGCTACAGGTCCAAATTCAGGGCATTGGCTCCAGGGGAAGGCTTTCTCTCTCTGTCTGCTCTAGAAAAAGGTCCTTGTCATCAATCTTCCCCTGATCAAGGAGCTTCTCAGGCACAGGGACCCTGGGTTTAAAGGACACACTCCACTCTGGCACTGCTTTCTTGATGGTATGAGGTCCCCCCTCTCTGCTCACTTCCTTTTCCTTTTATCTCTTGTACTATAAAAGGTGGTGCAGGCCATATCCCAGGGAAACTCCCTTTACATTGTATCAAGGATGTGACCTTAGTGAGGTGTTACAATCCCACCCTAATTCTCTTTAACATAATCTAATCTTGCCTCATTAACCACAGACAGAGATTAGGATTTACAACACATAGGAAAATTACAATCACAAAATGGAGGACAACCACACAATTCTGGGAATAATGGCCCAGCCAAATTGATACACATATTTTTTGGGGAACACAGTTCAATACGTGATACTGCCATTGAGTCAGTTCCGACTCATAGCGACTGTATGCACAACAGAAGGAAACACAGCTCAGTCCTGTGCCATCCCCACAATCATTGTTATGTTTAAGTCCATTGTTGAAGCCACTGTGTCAGTCCATCTCATCAAGGGTCTTCCTCTTTTTTGCTGACTTTCTGCTTTACCAAGCTTGATGTCCTTCTCCAGGATCTGTTCCCTCCTGATAACAGGTCCAAAGTACTTGAGACAAAGTCTCCCCATCCCAGCTTCCAAGGAGCACTCTGGCTTTGAAAACATGCAACCCTGATGAACACCTTTCTTGATCTTAATCCGTGCAGCATTCTCTTGCTCTGTTCGAACCTCTTGGTCTATGTACAGGTTCTGCATGAGTACAATTAAGTGTTCTGCAATTCTCATTCTTTGCAAAGTTATCCATAATCTGTCATGATCCACCCAGCTGAATGCCTTTGTATAGTCAATAAAACACGGGTAAACATCTTCCTGGTATTCTCTGCTTTCAGCCAAGAGCCATCTGACATCAGCAATGATACTCCTCATTCCACATCTTCTTCTGTATTTGGCTTGAATTTCTGGGAGTTCCCTGTGGACGTACTGCTGCAACTGCTTTTTAATGATCTTCAGCAAAATTTTATTGCATGTGATACCAATGATTTTGTTCCAAAATTCTCTCATTCTGTTGCATCACCTTTCTTTGGAGGGGGCACAAATACGGATTTCTTTCAGTCGGTTGGCCAGGTAGCTGTCTTCGATATTTCTTGCCATAGACAAGTGGGAACCTCCAAAGCTGCATTCATTTGTTGAAACACCTTAATTGGTATTCCGTCTATTCATGGAGCTGTGTTTTTCTCCAGTGCCTTCAGTTCTTGATCATATGCTACCTCCTGAAATGGTTGAATGTTGACCAATTCTTTTTGGTACAGTGACTCTGTATTCCTTCCATCTTCTTTTTATGCTTCCTGCATCATTCAATATTTTGTCCATAGAATCCTTTAAAATTATAACTCAAGGCTTGAATTTTTCTTCAGTTCTTTCAGCTTGAGGAATGCTGAGCACATTCTTCCCTTTTGGTTTTCGAATCCAGGTATTTGCACGTATCATTATAGTATTTTACTTTGTCTTCTCGAGCTGCCCTTTGAAAGCTTCTGTTCAGCTCTTTTATTTCATCATTTCCTCCTTTTGCTTTAACTACTTAACATTCAAGACCAAGTTTCAGAGCCTCTTCTGACATCTATTTTGGTCTTTCTTTTCTGTCCTCTCTCTTTAATGATCTTTTGTTTTCTTCCTGTATGATGTGTTTGATGTCTTCCCACAAGTCGTCTAGTTTTTGGTCATTACTGTTCAATGTGTCAAATCTACTCTTGAGATGGTCTCCAAAATCTGATGGGATATAATCAAGGTTATATTTTGACTGCCATAACTTATTTTAATTTTCTTCAGTTTCAACTCGAATTGCATATCAGCAATTGATGGTTTGTTCCACAGTAGTAGCTGTTCTTGTTCTCACTGATGACGTTGAGCTTTTCCATCGTCTCTTTACATAGATGTAGTCAATTTATTTCCTGTGTTTGCCATCAGGTGAAGTCCATGTGTACAGTGGCTGTGTTGTCAAAAAAAAAAGAAAAAAAGAAAGGTATTTGCAATGAAGAAGTCGTTGGTCTTCCAAAGTTCTGCCATGAGACTTCCGGTGTCATTTCTATCACTAGACCTTGTTTTCCAACTACCAATCCTTTTTCTTTGTTTCCAACTTTTGCATTCCAAACACCATGAATTATCAATGCATCTTGATTGCATGTTTTTAAATTTCAGACTGCAGAATTTAGCAAAAATCTTCCATTTTCTAATCTTGGCATTAGTAGGTGGTGTGTAAATTTGAATAACAGTCATGCTAACTGGTTTTCCTTATGGATATTATCCTATCACTGGCAGCATTGTACTTTACGGTAGATCTTGAAATGTTCTTTTTGATGATGAACACGATGCCATTCCTCTTCAAGTTGTTATTCTCAGCATATAAACCATATGATTGTCTGATTCAAAATGGCCAATATCAGTCCATTTCAGTTCACAAATGCCTACGACATTGATGTTTATGCATTCCATTTGATTTTTGATGATTTCCAATTTTCCTAGATCCATACTTCACACATTCCATGTTCTGATTATTAATGAATGTTTGCAGCTGTTTCTTCTCATTTTGAATCATGCCACATCAGCAACTGAAGGCCCTGAAAGCTTGACTTCATCTACATCATTAAGGTCGACACTATGTTGAAGAGGCGGCTCTTCCCCGTTTGTATTTTGAGTACCTTCCAACTGAGGGGCTCATCATCTGGCACTGTATCTGAGAATGTTCTGCTGCTATTCATAAGGTTTTCACTGGCCAATTCTTTCAGAAGTACACTGCCAAGTCCTTCTTCCTAGTCTGAAGTCCACTGAAATCTGTCCAAGGAGGATGACCCGGCTGGTATTTGAAATACCCATGCCAAATCTTCCAGTATCACAACAACATTCAAGCCAGCACAATAAGTCAAACTGACAGTCTCGTTTTGGTTATTACGTGGTTTAAAATCAGAAAAAAATGTGCATCAGATCTGTATCCTTTCGCCATACTCATTCAATCTGTATGTTGAGGAAATAATGAGAGAGGAAGAATGCTGCATTAAGATTGGAGAAAGTTTCACTAACTACGTGCAATATGCCGATGACACAAACTTGCTTGCTGAAAGTGAAGAGGATTTGAAGCTCTTACTGATAAAGATCAAAGACTACAATAGCAATAAATGCACACATCCAAAAAGAAGAAGGGGCCATAATCAAAACGTTAACCCTACAACTGGAACAAGTAGAAAGAGAGCAGCAAAAGAAGCCCTTAGGTGTCAGAAGAAAGGAAATAATAAGAATTAGAGCAGAATTAAATGAAATAAAGAATAAAAAAGCAATTGAAAGAATTAACAAGACAAAAAGCTGGTTATTTGAAAAGACCAACAAAATTGATAAACCACTGGCCAAAGTGACAAAAGAAAAACAAGAGAGGAAGCAGATTACCCATATAAAAAAATGAGATGGGTGATATGACAACAGACCCAACTGAAATTAAAAGAATCATAACAGATTACTATGAAAAATTGTACTCTAATAAATCTGAAAACCTGGAGGAAATGGACAAATTTCTAGAAACTCACTACCTACCTAAACTAACACAAACAGAGGTAGAACAACTAAATAAATCCATAACAAAAGAAGAGATTGAAAA
>NW_004444071.1:743436-745631 GCF_000243295.1 Trichechus manatus latirostris | reverse complement strand
AGGGAACACAACAGAGAATCCCTGATGGAGCAGGAGAAAGGTGGGGTGCAGAACTCAAATTCTAGTAAGAAGACCAGACTTAATGGTCTGACTGAGACTGGAGGAAGCCCAGAAAGCATGGTCCCTGGATTCTCTATCAGCCCAGAACTAAAACAATTTCTGAGGCCAACTCTTCAGACAGGGATTGGCCTGGACTGTGGGGCATAAGTGATACTTAGCTCAAGTAGATAAAAGAGACTAAACGGGCAGCTTCTGTCCGGAGGTGAGATGAAAAGGCAGAGAGGGCTAGGAGCTGGTTGAAAGAATATGGGAAATCAGGGGTGGAAAGGAGGAGTGTGCTGTTACAGTATGGGGAGAGCAGTTAGGGTCACATAACAATGTATGTATAAATTTTTGTATGGGAGACTAACTTGAAATATTAAACTTCATTTAAACTACAATAATAAAAAAAATCAAAGACTACAGTCTTCAGTATGGATTACACTTCAACATAAAGAAAACAAAAATCCTCACAACTGGATCTGTAAGCAACATCATGATAAATGGAGACAATATTGAAGTTGTCAAGGATTTCATTTTACTTGGATCCACAGTCAACGCCCATGGAAGCAGCAGTCAAGAAATCAAAAGATGCATTGCATTGGGCAATTCTGCTGCAAAAGACCCTTTTAAAGCATTAGAAAGCAAAGATGTCTCTTTGAGGACTAAGGTGAGCCTGACCCAAGCCATGACATTTTCAATTGCCTCATGCACATGCAAAGGCTGGAAAATAAATAAGACTGAAAAAGAATTGATGCCTCTGAATTATGGTGTTGTAGAAGAATATTGAATATACCATGAATTGCCAAAAGAATAAACAAATCTCTCTTGGAAGACGTACAGCCAAAATGTTCCTTAGAAGCAAGGCTGACAAGACTATGTCTCACATACTTTGGACATGTTATCAGGAGGGATCAGTCCCTGGAGAAGGACATCATGGTTGGTAGATAAGAGGGTCAGTGTAAGAGGAAGATCCTCAAGAAGATGAATTGACACAGTGGCTGCAACAATGGGCTCAAGCGTAACAGCAACTGTGAGAATGGTACAGAACCGGGCAGTGTATTGTTCTTATGTACATAGGGTCACTATGAGTTGGAACTGTCTTGATGGCACCTAACAACAACATCCCATCCCTATGCTTAGTGACTGTATGGTGACTTCATCTATAAATAACTGTTACATGTGTAATAAGGTTTCTGAATATAATAGTGAATTTGTTTCTCATACGTGTTTTATCTGTATTTATGTCATGAATTTTGATGCTCTTTTAGATGCATACACATTTAAATTCTTATGTTTTGGAGATTTGACCTTTTTTATTACTATATAATGTTCCTCTTTATTGTTGATATTCTTCCTTGTTCTGAAGTCTGCTTTGTCTGAAATTAATACAGTTACTTCAGATTTCTTTTTATTGGTGTTAGCATGGCATATCTTTCTTTCTTTATTTATTTTTAACCTATCTAAGCTTTTATATTTAAAGTGTGTTTCTTGTAGATAGCCTATAGGTCTTGTTTTTCATCCACTCCGACATTCTCTGTTTTTAATTGGTCTATTTAAAACATTTGAATTTAAAGTGGTTATACATAGAGTTGGATAATAATCCATCATTTTTTACCATTTTTATTGTGTTCTTCTTTTTCTTAATTTCCATCTTTTTTTCTGCTTTCTTTGGCTTTCATTGACCTTTTTATATGATTCTATTTTTTTTTTCTCTCCTGTTAACTTATCAATTATACATGTTTTAAAAAATAAATTGGCGGTGGCCCTAGAGTATACTTTATATATTTTTTAACTAACCTCAGTCCACCTTCAAATACATTATACTAATGTATATGTAGTGCAGGCAACTTATAACAAAGTATAGCAATCCTCCCTCACCTCCCTTGTGATATTGATATCTTTTTTTTTATTTATCCTTATAGTATAATCACTTAATCCACTCTAACTGTTATTAACCAAAAGTTTTATCCTTTAGATCAATTAAGAATCAAGAGAAGTACAATATTTTGTTTTATCTTAATTTATTCTTTTTCTAATACTCTTCCTTTCTCTATGCAGATCCGAGTTTCTAATCTCTATTATTTACACTTCTGCCTGAAGAACATCTTTAAAAAATTTTTTTTCTATTTTTTCTTTTTTTGAAGAGCATATCT
>NW_004444071.1:720027-743336 GCF_000243295.1 Trichechus manatus latirostris | reverse complement strand
TTTTTTTTTTTTTTTTTTTTTGTTCCTGTCAACACTTTAAGTATTTCACTCTACCCTCTTCTTGCTTGCATGGCTTATGACAAGAAGTTAGTTGTAAGTCTTATACTGATTCCTCCATAGAAAAGATGCCCTCCTCCAGACTTCCTTCAAGATTTTCTGATCATCTTTAGTTTTCTGCAGTATGAATATAATATATGTATGGGGGGGTATTTACTATCTTTTTCTCTCTCTTTCCTGTTTATGAACTTCACAGATCTGTGGTTTGGTGCCTAGTATTAATTTTTGAAAGGAGCTCTGTTAGCTCATTGGTTAAGTGCTCGGCTGTTAAGTGAAAGCTTGGCAGTTTGAACCCACCCAGCAACGCCACAGGACAAAGATCTGGTGATCTGCTCCTATAAAGATTACCCATTGCTGTCGGGTCGATTCTGACTCACAGAGACCCTAGAGGGCAGAATAGAACTGCCCCATAATATTTCCAAGACTGTAAATCTTTACAGAAGCCGACTGCCACATCTTTCTCCTGCAAAAACAGATGGTGGATTCAAACCTCCCACCTTTCAGTCACTAGCCAAGCGTTTTAACCATGTTCCACCAGGGCTCCCCTTCAGGGAAGTTCTGCTCTGTCACATGAGGTAGCTATGAGTCAAAAATAGACTTGACTGCACATAACAACGACAACAATATTTATTTTTGAAGGTTCTTGGCCTTTTTTACTTTAAATAGTTCTGCTGTGTTCTTTCTTCTCATTCTGGTATTCTAATTATGTGTAGATTGAGACTTTTGATACTACCCAATGGTTCTTGAATCTTCTCCTTTTTTTTCCTTCCTTCTTTCTGTTTCTTTTTTCCTTTGTGCATTTACTTACAGAAGATTCTATTAACATGTGTTTATGTTCATTGATTTTTTTTCCTTGGCCATGTCAAGTCTGCTGGTGAGCCTATCAAAGGAATTATTCATCTCTGCTATTATGTATTTGATTTCTACCATTTCCTTTTACCTATCTCTTCTTGGGTGTTGTTTCATTTTTCTGTTAGAGCCTATCATGGATTGAATTGTGTCCCCCCCAAAATATCTGTCAACTTGGCTAGGCCATGATTCCCAATATTGTGTGATTGTCTACCATTTTTTTATCTGATGTGATTCTCCTATGTGTTGTAAATCCTGTCTTTATGACGTGATGAGATGGGATTAGTGGCAGTTATGTTAATGATTCAGGACTCAATCTACAAGATTAGATTGTGTCTTAAGACAATCTCTTTTGATATATAAAAGAGAGAAGCAAGCAGAGAGACATGGGCACCTCATACCACCAAGAAATCAGCACTGGGAGCAGAGTATGTCCTTTGAACTCAGGGTGTTTGCTCAAAGAAGCTCCTAGACCAGGACTGATGAAAAGGACCTTTCCCCAGAGCAGACAGAGAGAGAAAGTCTTCCCTGGAGCTGGCACCCTGAATTTGGCCTTCTACCCTACTAGACTGTGAGAGAATAAACACCTGTTTGTTAAAGCCATCCACTTGTGGTATTTCTATTATAGCAGCACTAGTTAACTAAGACAGAGCCTTAACCCATTAATCATAACTATTTTAACTCTTCTGATAAATCTGGTGCTGATGATTGCTTTTTGTCCTCAGACTGTATTTTCTTTTATCCTGCCTTGTAAGTTTTGTTAAAATTCAATATGATGTATTGAGCAATAGGAACTGTTATAAATGAGCTTTTCTTGTAAGGCTGTATGTTAATCTGGTTTGAAGTTTGGCTCTGTTTAATGTTTGTTGGAAGAGTCTCTGGGTGGTGCAAACAGTTAAGCACTCAACTACTACCCAAATGGCTTGTGGTTCAGATCTACTCAGAGGACCCTTGGAAGACATGCCTGATGGTCTACTTCCAAAAAAGAACAGCCTTGAAAATCCTATGGAGCTGTTCTACTCTACATACATGGGGTCATCATGAGTCGTGTTTTTTTTCTTTCAGCTTTTTCAGCTGTAATCTGCAGTTATTATAGTGAAGTCTTGTTGATTTAGTGGTAAATGTGGGGTGGGAGGACTTTTTTGTATTCTTCTTATCAACTGTCAGTCTTTGAGTAGGCTCATGTCTTGGTTCTATGATCTCTACAGGTGCTTTTCCTTTGATACAGTTTTTTTCTTCCCCTGTACCATACACTCTTCCCTGATCTCAATGTTCCCAAAGCATGTCTTTAAAGTTCTATCTCCTGTTGAAAAGCCCTGTCCCCTGTTGACCTTTCTCCCACTGCCACTGCTTGTAATGGGAGACAGGATAGCTAAAAGGGGCTTGAGTAAGAGGAAATCCCTTCCCCTAGCAGGTATAACATTTCAGAATTGCTCTCTGGTAAAATCCTTTTCCCTAGGGAGATGAACTTTTTTTTTTCTTTTGAGTAAGTGCCAGGCATGTTTAACAATGGTTACTCTTCTCCCCCACTGTGGGAATATGTGCCATTAAAATATAGATGTATAAAGGCCTCTATGCTGCACAACATGTTGAGACTTGTCCCCAACATGTTGAGACTTGTCACGACTTGTTTTTCCAAACTCGTTACTGATTGGCTTGTTTACCTGAATTCCTCCTCCCTTGCCCGAAACTTATTGTTATTCACCCAAAGCCCATTGTTCTGTTATTTGCTTCACTGTTTGCTGTATTGACTATAAAATAAACTCCTGGGACTGAAGCCGAGGTTCGACTCCTCAGGGTGACCCTCCTGGCCCCACTTCTCTGTAAGAGTTGTGGCATTGGTTATTGTCTCCGCCGCCCCGACAACCATTGCCACTGTGACACCCCCCTAATATTAAATGAGTAAAATATGGTCCAAAAGTTGACTTAATTGGACATACATAAACTACAATTTGTCACAATATACTAAAAGTGTGCAATTGAATGAAAGCACCACTCTTAACTTATCTCTGTGGAATCCCTACTCCCTCCAGAATAATTAAGGTAAAGTACATAGGAGTGTAACATGAATTAGGACTTACATGAGGATATTGCTGTAAATAAGTATCCTTGATTTATCCCTTTTTTTTAATTAAAATGTGTACAAATGAAAGTTCTAAACATGTCTTCCCACATTACATTTAATTATGTTGTATATTCTCTGTAAAGTGTTCATCTTCAATTGGATGCCGTTACAGGTCCATGTTGCAGGAAATTGTCTGTCTTGCTAACAGTTATTTTTAATCCTATAGATTTTCAGATCTATGTGTCTATATACCTGTAGATCCATAAAAGGAGCCCTGGAAGCAGGGTTTAAGCACTTGGCTGCTAACTGAAATGTTAGTGGTTAGAGCCCACCAGCCTCCACGGGACAAAGATTTAACAGCCTGCTTCTGTAAAGATTAGAGCCTTGGAAACCCTAAGGCACAATTCTACTCTGTGTTACAGGGTCACTATGAATCAGAATTGACTCTGTGGCAATTGATTTTAACAGAGAGATCCACAAAGACCCTGGGTGTACAAATGGTTAAGCCCTCGACTACTGCCCAAATGGTTGGTGGCTTGAACTCACCCAAAGGCGCCTCTCAGAAGAGAAGCATGGTGATATGCTTCTTTAAGGTCATAGCCTTGAAAATCCTATGAGGTACAGTTCTACTCTGCAGAGATGAAGTCAACACAGGTTGAAGATGACTTGGTGGAATGTGTTTTTTTTGGTTTCATATATCCACATGCCTTCGTGCCTGTACACCTCTATATGTCTATGCCTTTATATAGTTTTATCTATGTCTACAACTGTATCTACAATTATATCTATGTCTACAACTGTGTGCGTATCTTGTAGATGGATAGAACACACAGAGTCATCATACCAAAAAGAATTGGTTAACTTTTAATCATTTCAGGAGGTAGCATACATTCAACAACCAATAGTACCAAAGGAAGAAGTCCAAGCTGAACTGAAGACATTGGTGAAAAACAAGGCTTCAGGAATTGATGGAATACCAATTGAGATGTTTCAACAAACATATGCAACAGAGGAAGCACTCACTTGTCTATGGCAAGAAATTTGGAAGACAGCTACCTGGCCAATTGACTGAAAAAGATCCATATTTATGCTCTTTCTATCCAACAGAATGTGGAAATTACTGAAGAATATCATTAAATATCACATGCAAGTAAAATTTTTCTAAAGATCATACAAAAATCGTTGCAGCTGGACATCAACACAGAACTGCCAGAAATCTGAGCGGGATTCAGAAGTGGACATGAAATGAGGGATATCATTGTTGATATCAGATGGATCTTGGTTGAAAACAATACCAGAAAGATGTTTACCTGTGTTCTATTGACTATGCAAAGCATTTGTCTTTGTGGATCTTAACAAATTATGGATGACATAGCCAGGAATGGGAATTCCAGATCACTTAATTGTGCTCATGCAGAACCTGTACATAGAATAAGAGGCAGTCATTTGAACAGTACACGACGATTTGAAATCAGGAAAAGTGTGCATTAGGGTTGTATCCTTTCACTATCCTTATTCAACCTGTATGCTAAGCAAATAATCTGAGAAGCTGGACTATTGGAAGAAGAACTTGGCAACAGGTGTGGAGAAAGTCTCATTAACAACCTGCAATATTCAGATGACACATATCAACATTGCTTGCTGAAAGCAAAAAGGATTGAAGCACTTACCGATGAAGACCGAAGACTACAGCCTACAGTATGGATTACATCTTTAGTATGGAAAACAAAAATCCTCACAACTGGACGAATAAGGAACATTATGATAAACAGAGAAGATAATGAAATTTCCAAGGATTTCATTTTACTTGGATCCACAATCAATGCCCATGGAAGCAGCAGGCAAGAAATCAAATGACATATTGCATTGGGCAAATCTGCTGCAAAATACCTCTTTACAGTGTTAAAAACAAAGATGTCACTTTAAGGACTAAAATGAACCTGATCCAAGCCACAGTGTTTTCAATTGCCTCATGTGTATGTCACCCACCTGTCTGTCAGTTTATTGTACTGTGGGGGCTTGCATGTTGCTGTAGTGCTGGAAGTTATGCCACTGGCATTCAGATATAATCAGCAGGGTCGCCCATGGTGGACACTTTTCAGCTGAGCTTCCAGACTAAGACAGACTAGGAAGAAGGACCCTGCAGTCTACTTCTGAAAATAATTAGTCAGTGAAAACCTTATATATAACAGTAGAACATTGTCAGATATAGTGCCAGAAGATTAGCTCCTCAGGTAGGAAGGCACTGGAAAAACAACTAACTAAGTGCTGCCTCCTCAAAGTAGAGTCAACCTTAATGACATGGTTGGAGCTAAGCTTTTGTGACCTTCATTTGCTCATGTGGAACAACTCAAAATGAGAAGAAATGTCTACAAACATCCATTAATAATCAGAACGTGGAATGAATTGGTTAATTCCTGGAGCCAGTGTCTTCAGCGCAGCTTGGATTTCTTCTTTCAGAACCATCCTTACAATTGGACCAATAAGTAAAATCATGATAAAAGGAGAAAAGATTGAAGTTGTCAAGGCTTTCATTTTGCTTGTATCCATTTTCAACACTCATGGAAGCAGCAGTCAAGAAACAAAATGACACATTGCATTGGGAAAATCTGCTGCAAAAGAGCTCTTCAAAGTGTTAAAAAGCAAAGATGTCACCTTGAAGACTAAGGTACACCTGACCCAAGCTGTTGTGTTTTCAATTGCCTCGTGCATGCGAAAGGTAGACAATAAATAAGGAAGACCGAAGAAAAATCAACACCTTTGAATTGTGGTGTTGGTAAAGAATATTGAATAAACCATGGACTACCAAAAGAACAAACAAATCTGTCTTGGAAGAAGTATAACCAGAATACTCCTTAGAAGAAAGGACGGCGAGACTATGTCTCCCATACTTTGGTCATGTCGTCAGGAGGGATGAGTCCCTGAAGAAGGACATCATGCTTGGTAAAGTAGAGTGTCAGTGAAAAAGAGGAAGACCCTCAAGGAGATGGACTGACATAGTGGCTGAAACAATGGGCTCAAGCATAACAACGATTGTGAGGATGGCACAGGACATGGCAGTGTTTTGTTCTGTTGTACATAGGGTAGCTATGAGCTGGAACCAACTTGAAGACGCCTAATAACAACAGCAACGTATGCACTTGTAAGCTTGAAAATGAATAAGGAAGACCTGATAAGAATTGGTGCCTTCGAATTATGGTGTTGGTGAAGAATATTGAATATACCAAGGACCGCCAAAATATCGAACAAGTCTGTCTTGGAAGAAGTATAGCCAGAATGCTCTTTAGAAGTAAGGATAGTGAGAATTTGTCTTATGAACTTTGGGCATGTTATCAGGAGGGATCAGTCCCCAGAGAAGGGCATCATTCTTAATAAAGTAGAGGGTCAGCTAAAATATAGAAGACTCAGTGAGATGGATTGGCACCTTGGCTGCAACTATTGGCTCAAACATAGCAAGGGTTGTGAGGATGGTGGAGGACCAGGCAGTGTTAAGTAATGTTCTACATAGGGTCACTATGAGTTTGAACCAACTCAATGGCACCTAACAACAACAGTGTATCTATATCTACAACTATATCTATATCCATATCTATATCTATATAATACTTGAAAAGTGAACAAAAAGGGCCTTACAAACATGTTTTTAGTTTCTAGGTCATAAAAGCATTCATGAAACCTTTTTAATATGTATAAATTATCCAGAGGAAAAAGGGAAACTCTTATCAACTTCCTCGTGAATTCCTTCTTGAACTTTTCAACTATAATTAAGTACATCTTCCTTTATAGTCCCCTCTATCTCATTCTCCATCCATATTAATAAGCCTATTAGACTTGATTCTATTCAGCCTTTGTGTGCTTATCTTCCCTCTCTTCTGTGAGTATCTTGAAAGTCATGCCTTTTTATTAATTACCGTATTTCTAGTCGCTAGCACGGGGCCTGAAATATAATAACATTTCATAATATTTTGTTGTGTATATTTCAATATATTTTAAAACATTTGGAATTAAATTATGTCTTATGTAATGTTATGTATATCCTAGTAACTATGTAACTTTTTCCCAAGAAAGCTGAATTATTAGAGTAAGATATAAAGGTATTAAAGATGTTTCCTAAAATTAAAATACAAAGTCCAACACTTATGCTGCTTATAGAGTAGATGGACTGAACAGATCGGTTTGTTTTTTTCCTCAGCACAGGTAGACAAAAGAAAATTAAGAAAATACAGAGGAATATTAATGGTCTTTGCTATATTTGTGCAATATTATGTTTCTCCTATACAACTGAATGATGTGTGAAAATGAGAATTCACGGTAAAAGATTTTCTGAACCCTCTGAAACTGCTGGCACTATGTTTTCTTTCCTTCATTATACTTCCAAATTCAATTTAATATCTAGAAAGGAAATATTTAGTCAATAAAATAAAGAAGATTTTAAAAAATAATTCCTAGGGTAAAATAGCAGCTGCAAATATTGACTGTTTTATTATTATTATTATTAAGCTTACTGTACTAGCAAACTACCTGCTAATTTGCCTTTTACTTATCTTTCCTCTCTTCAAAATCAGTTATTTACTTAAACATGCTCTATAGTACCTATTTGTTTTTGCATATGTGTGAGGAAATGTTTTATTTATTGTTCTAAACTTTTTCAAGCGATCTAAATCTGGATTTTTGAAAATGAATGAACCCCGTTCTCTCACCAGTTGGTAAGTTCCTTGTGAATAATTTAGACCTTGAGATTACCTTAGATGTGGAAATTATAACTTACTATGGGCACTCTCATATTGCACCTGTGTACATGGAAACACGTTGAATGTGGAAGCAATCATTATCATCATATGATTGCTATAAAAATCATTATCTTTCATGCTGGGAAAGTCATTTAAGTGTTGGTTTAGAAATATAAAAATCCAACATGGTCTCTAACTACATGCTGCTTAATTCTCCTATTTTAGAGGAATTGACATTCTACTAACAAGCCATCATTTTGTCACTAAATATTTTCTTGATTGAGTAAAATGGATGGAATATGCACAATTTATCAACTGAACTATTTCAGTTTTTCCCCTTTCTTCTCAACTTATAAGACTAGCTGTGTAGACTTCAACAGTTCCAGCAAGAGACGCAGAATACCAGAGGTAATATGCATTTTCATGAGTCCTCCTATCTGGTTATGCAGAGTAGTAAATTTTAGCTATTTTAGAAGCTTACTTACATAAAATCCAACTTTATAACTTTTCTTGCCTACTAAAGTGTAGGAAGAAAAAGTTTCTGAAACTGTTATGTGAATCAAATGCTTGGAGAAAATAAAGAATTCTCTTGATTGAAGCCCTAATGTTAAATCTCTAGAAAGAATTTGATTTGGGAAGGCAGGATGAATCTGATTACTCATTAAATAAGGACATATGTGCAAATCATTTCAGAACTAAGAGGTAGGAAAGCATTGTCCACTTCTTAATAGACAATCCCCCAAAGGTTTATCTTCATAGCCTTTCACTCAGGAAATGAACGTATCTCCCAAAGAAGTCAAATCTGGCTTGGTATTTAATGAAGTAAATAAGACTTCATTACATGCAATTTCAGTGGAGACACATTAATGCCTCTGGAGTGGAGAGATAACACGGTGCCATTAACAAGTACTGCCTTGGGTTCTTGCAACTACAAGCAGTTTAACTAAAGGAAACCACATGCTTTACAACTAGTCTGTCTCACAACTAGAATCTAACTTCCACGTGATCTCTCCACTAGAATAAATTAGTCCATACCATGACATAGAATGTTACAAAAGGAGTTGTCATACTTTTTTTAAAGATACTGGAACTCTGAGAGCTGTGACTAGCAGCACACTCATTAGTGTAATATCAAAGTCCCTGCATTTCTTTGGCACATTTCCCCACGATAAGGTCCTGCTTTGCTCGCTTGCCTAAAGTCACTGAAAACTGCTGTAGAAAAATTATATAACTATGAAGACTGATGTCATTTCAAAGTCACAGTAGGACACTCAGGGACTCTTAATTATTTTATATGTCCCCCTGCAGTCAACTTCCTTTTCTATTAGAGTGAGTGAATACTGAAGTATTTCCTCATTTCTCTCTATCCCTAGCTTCACCTTTATATCATCTCTATCCCTAGCTTCACCTTTAGCTTTGCAGATGCCATTTAAGCTATGAAGCATGGTTTCTTTCAGCTTATTACACCTGCCCTGCTTCACCTCTTTGGGAGTTTTATAGTCTCACAATTTTTTTTCCCTTCTTGTTTCTCTCATCCAGTAGTTCTCAAACTTTCTCGTGCAACAGTATTATCCAGAGGGTTTTTTAAAACACAGAATGTTGGACTCCAAGTCCCAAATGTTCTTATTCTGCATATCTGAGATAACACCTGACAATTTGCACTTCTAAAAAGTTCCAAAGAGGTGCTGATGTTGCTGGTTTGAGGAACACACTTTGAGAACCACGCATCTAAGAGAAAGAGGTGTCCTTGCTGTTGTTGTTAGCTATCATAGACCCAATTTTGACTCAGAGTGACCCCATATGAAAGAGTAGAACTTCTCCATAGGGTTTTCTAGGATGTAATTTTTACTAGAGCAGATTGCCGGGCCTTTTTTCCATGGCACTGCTGGGTGGGTTTGAACAGCTGAGTGCTTAACTCTTATGCCACCAGGGCTCCTTCTTTTTACTAAAGTTTAATCCCACTACTTCTGTTCTTCTCGCTAATCATTTCCTCTTTTTTTTTTTTTTAATTTAATGTATCCCTTACAATATACCAAAAAAAAACCACTGCAGTTTAGTCGATTCTGACTTATAGCAACCCTGTAGGACAGATTAGAGCTGCCCCATAGAGTTTCCCAGGCTGTAAATCTTTATGAAAGCAGATTGCCACGTCTTTCTCCCACAGAGAAGCTGGTGGATTTGAACTTCTGACCTTTCAGTCAGCAGCTGAGTGCTTACCACTGAGCCACTAGGGCTCCTTCTTGCTCCAGTACAGAGTAACTGGTCAACAAACCCACCTGATGCTGCCTTGATTCTTACAACAGTTTGACTCCTACCCTCAAAGGACCACAATGCTGTATTGCTGCCAGTGCCACTTTTCTGGTATAAAATCTGACTTTTTTTTTCTTCATAGGACCTCTCCATCCAAATAAGATCCAAAGGGTCTGCTTACAGGCCAAAACTTAACACTTGTCTCTTCACCATTTAGAGTGTACCTTTTCGCTTACCAATTTAATTACTGTTCCTCAAAGATAATATGTTACTTTTATTGTTCTTTATGGTATCAGCTCTAATTGGAATTTCTTACATGCTCTCGTTAGCTGCTTTGACATTTTCTTTGTGAATTCTGTGTATGTTCCCTAGAAAATATAATACTCTTTGGTAGTTTTTAAGATTTTTCATCCTGGATTTATTTCCCTATGTTAGAAATTTTGATTTAAATGTTTTATTTAATGTATGGTCTAATAGAATGCCTGGTACATTATAGTTGCTAAATAGATGTTTATTGAAATGATCTAGGATTAAATAAAATGATGTATGGGACTGTTTGGAAATAAAGGGCACAGCAAGGCTTTTGCCTGCAGAGGCTCAGGAGAAATGATTACATATATCAACATAAAAACTTCATACAAATTCTCATAGCAGCTTATTTATAATAGCCAAAAATTGGAAACAATTAAAAGGCCATCAGCTTGTGAATGAATAGAAAGTAGTGGCTGTTATGTATTGAACTGTGGTCCCCCAAAAATATGTGTTGTAAATCCTAACCTCTAGCAGCACAGTGGTTAAACTGAACAACTGCTAACCAAAAGGTTGGCAGTTCGAAACCACCAGGGGCTCTGTGGAAGAAAGTGACTTGATGGCAGTAGGTTGGGTTTGGTTTATGCCTGTAGTTATAATCCCATTTGAGAATTGGTTGCCTTTGTTACGTTAATGAGGCAGGACTAGTCTAGGGTGTGTCTTGAGTTAACCTCTTTGGAGATACAAAGGAGATTAAACATGCAATCATAAAGAAGCAGAGATGGGGAAGAGAGATGCCAAGCCACATGAAGATTACGCAGGAGCAGAAGCTCATAAGAGATGAGGATATTCCTCCAGGGCCCTCAGAGAAAGAAAACCTTCTTCAAGAGCCAGCACCCTGAATTTGGGCTTCTAGCCTCTTAAACTGTGAGCAAATAAATTTCTGTTTTTTAAAGACACTCACTTGTGGTTTTTCTGTTATAGCAGCACTAGATAACTAAGACAGAATTTGGTATGGAAGAGTGGTGTGCTGCTGTAACAGATACCTAAAATGTGGAAGTGGTTTTGGAATTGGATAATGGGTAAAGGCTGGAAGCATTTTAAGATGGCTAATAACAAAAACCTAGATTGCCTTGAAGAGATTGTTGGTAGAATTATGGACGTCAAAGGCAAATATGGTGAGGGCTCAGAAAGAATTGAGGAGAGCCTTAGAGAAAATTTCTATCATTTTAGAGAATACATATGGCACCAGCAACAGAATGTTGCTAGAAATGTAGATGTTAAATGTGCTTCTGGTGAGGCTTTAAAAGAAAATGATAAACATGTGATTGGACAATGGAGGAAGGGTCATGCTTTTTATGCAGTAGCAAAGAACTTGCCTGAATTATGTTCAAATATTTTGTTGTGGGTAGAACTTGTAAGTGATGAACTTAGTTATCTGGATGATGAGATTCTAAGCAAGATCTTAAAGGGGCCGCATGGTTTCTCTTTGCCATATACAGTAAAATGTGAGAGGCAAGAAATGGACTTAAAAATGAACTGTGCAAAATAAAACAGAACTTAAAGATTTAAAAAATTCCATTGTATGAACTAAGGACAAGTGTCCTAGAAAGTTTACCAAGGAAGTGGTTACACAATCTTTTGTTAAAGTGATTAAACCTGTGACTGATGGAGCTAACCAACTACCACAGCAGAAAATCCATCAGCTTAGATTGAAGGGGACAGAGAAAGAAGGAAAGGAAAGAAAGCTATCTGCCTCTTGGAATTCTATATGTAGGAAACAGGCCAAAGAAGCTATATCTCTTGTCTTCCAAGAAAAGAAAAAAGACCATCCCTAGAGCAGCTGGGAGAGCAGTAAAACTGTTAGAAGGACAAAAGGAAGCAAAGTCTTCTCAGTTTCATAGGGTGGGGCCACAGTCTCCTGGATCTCAAAGGGTGGAGCCATAGCATGCTAGGCTTCAAAGATTCAGATCTTCCTCAACTCAGTTCTGGAGTGAGAAGCTGCCATTAAGATATGCCAGGCGAATGGGACCACTGCCCAAAGCTGAGGGGCATGGCTACCATTCCCAAGGGGCAGAAGAACAGGGCCTGCTGGGGCTGAGGGAGTGAGGTTACTACTCAGATGGACTAGGAGAATGGGCTGCCCAAAACCTAGGGAGCAGAGTTGCTGTCCCAGTGGGCCTGGAAGGTGGAGTTGAAGCTCAGAGACAAGGAGTCTCCACCCAGAATCCAGAGGGCATGGCCAACACCCAGATTCTGGAGGCCATTGCCCAGATGATCTCAAAGAAAAGAGGATTATTTTCAAGACTTTGAAGCTAATGTAAATTGTTCTGCTGGGTTTTGGACTTGCTTCGTGCCTATTATCCCTTCTCTCGCTCCAATCTCTCCCATTTGTAATGGAAATGTCTATCTTGTGCCTGTTCCACCATTGTACTTTGGAAACAGATAACTTGTATTCTAGATTTCACAGGTTCACAGCTGAAGAGGAATTTTGCCCCAGGATGGAATAGGCCGAAGTCTCACCCATATTTGATTTAGATGATTCAGAAGATGGGATTTTGGACTTGGAGGTGATTTAAGACTTTTGGGATGATGTGATGGGGTGAATGTGTTTTGCACGTGACAAGGACATGAATTTTTGGGGGCCAAATGGTGGAATGTTGTGAGCTGAATTGTGTCCCCCAAAATATGTGTTGTAAATCTTAACATCTATACCTATGGTTATAATCCCATTTGGAATGAGTTGTTTTTGTTATGTTAATGAGGCAGGGTTAGTGTAGGATGTGTCTTGAATTAATCTCTTTGAAGATATAAAGGAGATTAAACAAGCAAGAAAAAGAAGCAGAGGTGGGGGAAGAAAGTTGCCAAACCACATGAAGATTACCCAGGATCAGAAACTCAGAAGAGAAATGGACCTTCCTCGAGAGTCTACAGAGAAAGAAAGCCTTCTTCTAGAGCCAGCACCCTGAATTCAGACTTCTAACCTCCTAACTGTGAGAAAATAAATTTGTTTGTTAAAGCCACCCACTTGTGGTTTTTCTGTTATAGCATCACTAGATAAATAAGGAAGTGGCATATCCATAGGATGCAATATTACTTAGCAGTAGAGAGAAATAAACTATTGATAGATACAACTATATGGATAATCTCAAAAAAAAAAAAAATGGTGTTTTAAACAAGCTAGTCATAGAAAAGAGGACATTTGGTGGTTCAATGGTGAAATTATCACCTTCCATGCCAGAGGCTTTGGTTCAATTCCTAGCCAATGCACCTCATGTGCAGCCACCACACCTCTGTCCATGGAAGATTGTGTTTTGCTATGATGCTGAATAAAGTTCAGTGGAGCTTCCAGACTAAGATAGACTAGGAAGAAAAGTCTGGAAATCTACTTCAGAAAATCAGTCAGTGAAAACTCTATGGACCACAACAGTCTGACCTGCAACCTATCATGGGGATGGAAAAGGATCCAGGACAGGGCATCTTTTTGTTCTTTTGTGCATGGGATCAGAAAAATAAGAGAATGGCGACAGGGGGCTGATTGGATGGCAGCTAACAACAAGAAGTCACAGAAAAATACATACCTTACGAGTCCATCTTCATAAAGTTCTAGAATGGGCATAACTTATTTGTATAGACAGAAAACAGATCACTGTTTGTTTGGGACCCTGAGTGGGAGGGGGAGATTGACTGCAAAGGGAAACAAGAAAACTGTTTGGGGTGTTAGAAATGTTCTGTATTGTAGTTGTAGTGACTTACATGGGTGTATACATGTGTCAAACTCACAAGCTATATTCAAAAACATGGATTAATTTTATTGTAGGTAAATTGTAACTTAATAAATTTAATTTAACATAAATAAATTTTGTTTGTGATTCTGAATCTGGGCTTAGATTAGGTATCTCAAGCTCAAATTGTATTACATATGAGGCAAAAAACATAGATGCATGGTGACTAAGGTGACAGGCAATATGAAATGGTAAGATTTGTGTTAAATTAGAGATTGATGCTACATCTAAATTATTACTATTTTAAATATCATCATATATTTCTCTGGCAAAGAAAATGTATCAGCTTGAGAGTGCTAGCCCATGTACATTGGTTAGAAACTCTCACATTAGATAAAATAATAGTTTTTCCAAGATCAAGCTGGAAGAAAAACAAAAAATCAGATAGTTAATTTATCACAATGAAGATAAAAGGTAAATTTTAACTTTTTGCATTTCTCCCAGTAAAACATTTCTGCTGTAAATTATCCTAGTGAGATAAATGGTGAGTCCAAATGTCCATAAACTATTCTCTCGAAAGATATTGCCAGCCCATGCGAGGTGAATTATTTATCCGAGTATATAGAGTAAAATTCAGGAGCTCTACGTGCGTGTGCATATGAATGTGTGTGTGTGGGGGGAGGGGGGATATATACACTTTTCACACCAAAAACAAATAAATGTATCAAATAGATCTTTGCAAAAATCATTAGGCTGAAAAAATTCAATTTAGCTGGTATTTCAATTTAGCTGGTAATATTCTTCGTGACTAAGCTAAAGAGACTTAGATGCTTTTTTCTGTGCTATTTCTAAGTTAACCATACTTATGGTAGTTTTCATTGCCAATCCTATCAAAACTTTTTTAAAGAAAATAATTCAGCATCAGGTCTCCTGTTAACAGAGGGAAGAATCTTGGGTAAAATAGACATTTAGTGATAAAGCTAAAATGATCAGTTCAGGAGTTTAGAACTGGGTTATCAAGATGTACATAGAAATATGAAGTTCAGATTTTCAAGCTATAGTCAGAATCAGAAGCAGCACAGTAAACCTGATGGAACAGAATCATGTATAAGAACAAAATAAGCCTATAGAGGTAGCTCATCATTTGAAAAGCAGATCAACACAAAGGCCTCCTTTGGGAATCTTCCCCATTAGCAGATCCTCATTCGTAGATTAATGAAGTTTTGACTGTGCATCCAAATCAAACACAGATCTTTTGAAAATATAAATATGTCATAGTATCACTTCAGAACTGCTCAATCTGAATTTCTAGGGTGAGATTCAGGCATCTGCAGTTTTACTTATAAAAATTTTCCATGTGATTGTGATGCTCCTATTAGTTTGAGAAACTCTTGGCAAATCCCTCTTCACCTGGTCTGCATGCTTGTATGACACATGTCCTCTCCCACATTCATTTCTGCCATATTATGCCCTAGGTAAGCCTCTTAATCACATATTTAACTCATTCCCATGTTAAATTTAAATGAATCGTTGTGGTAAAAATGCTATATTAAATGGATTAATATAAAATAATGCTCCTAGAATTTAGAGGTCAGTTGCCTAACAATTTCACTTATCCGTAGAGTCAAGAGACCAGAAATAAATGTTATACTCCCATCCTTCTCCACTCCTTCTGCACTTACTTTAGTTGAAGTCTCATTACCTCACCAGAACTATTGTTTCAGTTGCCTGATTGGTGCTCCTGTCAGCATTCTCTTACTTTTCTAATCCATCCTACATACTCTGTTAAATTAATTTCCCTAAATAGCAATTCTGTTCCAGGCACTGTCCTATTCAAAATCTCTGCCTACTAACTAAAATGCCAATGCTATTCAAAGCCTCTGGGACCAAGTTTAAGTCTGTGTTTTCAGTTTAATAGCTCTCCAAACAAAAAATCCCATTGTCGTTGAGTCAATTCAATTCCAATTCACAGCGACCCTATAGTACAGAGCAGAAGTGACCCCTAGGGCTTCCAAACTTTATGGATGCAGACTGCCACAGCTTTCTCCCCTGCAGAGAATCCTGATGAGTTTGAACCATCAAACTTTTGGTTAGTAGTCGAGCACTTTAACCACTGTGCCACCAGGGTTCCATAATAGCTTTCTACTCCTATTCATATACATGCTCCGTAGAGAAATTTAGTGTCTCCAAAACAGCCTCATGATTTTCTGATTCCATACTCTGAAAAAATGCTGTTACTCTTCCTGGAATATCTTTTCCTCTCTAAAGTACCCCTTTATATCTCACCAAGGAGCTAGTGATCCTAGTCTTACTATGCCATTCTTTACTTGTTGAAGTGGTTAGTCTTTTATAAAGATAATTCCTCAAAAGAAAAAGCTACTATTCTCTTCATGCCCCATCCCTCACTGACTCCAGGCCAATAATAAGATTCAAATTCTAGCATGCCCCTGAAGTTAAATAAAGACTGGAATCAAATTCAAAAAGAAAAGACATTCACATACACAAAAAAGTTGCATAAATATCAATTTAATATTTACAAAATGATAGGATTTTGAATATATATGAGCAAAACTAGCCACCACCACCGCCACCAAAACCTGAAACAAAAGAAAAACAAATTCAGTGGTCTGAGTCTGTTGACAGGGTTTCATATATGAGAGAATCTGCAGTTGGAATAATTACTTGAAAACTGAGCATTATGCTGCCACTTTTCTGGCTTGGATCATGAAAATCTAGAGTAATTTTTGACTGAATTTAAAAGTAAGTTGAGATGCCATATATTTCTTGGCAAAATTTTGGAAAGAATCCAAAGAACTACAGAATTAAGGAAGGTACCATATGTGTTCTCACTCACTCTCTCAAAGAACATCTCCTTGAAGTCTCTTATTTCGACAAATATTTGACCCATTCATTTTTGAGGGAAACAGCATCTTGAAATGTTCTTTACTGATTAATCTCTCTTTGCTGTGAATGCTCTCAGGAATCCCTCAGTTTATATGGGCTTCCAGGTCTCAACGAGAAGCATTCTATTATAGAGATCATGCCTGTATTTTCTGGAAAAAAATAAAGTAGTAGGTAACATAAACATCTTGTTAACACACTTGTGTACCCAAGAATAAGAGCTAGAATCAATGAAAATGGCAGGCAGTACCACCTCCATGAAGTTTGGGGGTGGAGAATAGGATATGCTATTATAAAGACCATGTCAAGTTATTTCTCCCTTAGTGAAGCTTAGATCTTGTTAACTCACTAATAAAATAGCTGAATAATGCTTGACAGGTTCTTTTGCAGTAACATAGGAACTTTTTTGCTTGGGCAACCAAAGCAAAACAAACAAATCACACATATTTGAGTGAAGACCAAAACATATTAAGGCTAGTAGCTGATCCAGCGCGCAGTATAGTTATCTCTGCCACTCTGCTACCGGGTCACTGCAGATCCAAATCTCCTTGAAGAATTTGGTGGGAGCTCAGGATACTTTGAGGAGCCTGTGCCACACTCAAATAAAAACAAATCACAAGAGAAAGTCAAAGAAGTTAGGAACGTTTCAAAATGCAGCTACTCTTTTTTTTTTTGGAAAGTAGTTCCTATTTATATTAGGCTTTTGGGAATGCTAAGGTGATCTGTCTGCCACCTATCTGTCAGCTTGTCATACTGTTGTGGCTTGTGTGTTGCTGTGATGCTGGAAGCTATGACAACAGTATTTCAAATACTATCAGGTCACTCATGGTGGACAGGTTTCAGTGGAGCTTCCAGACTTAGAGAAGGAAGAAAAGCCAGCTGACCCGCTTCCAAAAGTTAGCCAATGAAAACTTTATAGATCACAACAGAACAATGTCCAACACACTTGCTTTAAACATGTGATCAGGAGAAATTAACTGCTAGAGGAGGACATCCTGTTTGGTGAAGTAGAGGTCCAACGAGAGCATAGGAAACACTGGGTGAGATGAATTGGCACAATAGCTGCAGTGATGGACTCAAACTCACTGGCAATTGCGTGGGTAATGCAGTGTTTCATTCTGCTGTATATAAGTCAAGTCTGAGTCAACTGGACAGCAGCTAAGAACAATAACAAGGTGATTTGTACCTTCAGATATTTATAAATATAAACATGCCCCAGAGCAAGTCAAGCCAGAAAAGCCTAGAGAAAGTTTCCTGAGGTCTTCCATTTTGAAGTATGCCTAGTCCTGCCACATGGTCATTGCAAATTTATATTATCCTTTCATAGGGTGTTCCCAATGAACACTGCGTGAGGAGAAAACTATTTAATCCTGTTCATAAATCCCTCTGTTCTATGCCTGCACCAAGTGTAAGTAGACTGCTGTGACCTCATAGAGATAGTCATGGAGGTCTTAGCCAGAATATAAAACAAACAATAATGTAACAGGATTTGAAGACTTGATGAGGTGTGAGAAAAGATAATTCATTTGGCCTCAGTGTTGGATTTTCTCTTTCAAGAAACAGGAATTCAATTGAATTTACTTCTGTACGTGTCCAGTCATGTGTCCCGCTTCTGCAGTATTAAATTTCTCATCCAGAATGACCAGATTCTCTTGGGAAAAGAGACTGAGCTGTTGTAGAGAGGGAGGTTTTTACTTTCTTTTGTATGCTTTTCTGTACTGTTTGAAGTGTATAGCCATGTATATTCATTTCTTTATGACAATAGAAGCTATGTGAGTGGTGATTTGTAAGCCACTTTTAGTTTACTCTTTATAACTCTCTATACTAAAAACACTGAGATGTTATTAAAAACAAACAAATGCAAAAGTTATACAATAGAAAGAATTTTGGAAGTAAAATAGAGGAGAGGTGAAGGGAATGGAAGAGTCATGGGCACTATATAAAATGAATCAAGAAAAGACAAGTGTGTTACATAAGCTTTCAAACGTAGGACTATCACTAAAAATAATAATATAACAAAAAATAGAGAGAAGAGTAATGAGAAGTGGGGCATTGATGTACCTGAAATAGCAGTAGAATCATAGATTCCAGTTATGAAATAAATCACTTTATGACATTAAAAACAATAAAACATATAAAATGGTTTTCCTCTAGAGCAATGATTCTCAATTAGGAGCAAATTTTACCCTCAGGGGACATTTATTAACCTCTGGAGTTATTTTTGATTGTCACATCTTGGCAGGGTGGAAGTGGTGGTGTTACTGTCATTTATTGGGTAGAGGCCAGGGGATCCTGCTAAACATCCAACAATAGGTAGGATAGAATTATCCAGCCCAAACTGTCAATAGTGCCAAAGTTGAGAAAGCCTATTATACAGAGTAGGGTTAGGTTAGTTGGGAAAGACTAGATGGCAATTTTTTTAATTTTATACTTATTTTCTCACATTTAAAACCTTGGCATCTCTACAGATTCTTCCTGGGAAGTTGTTGCTTTCTAATCTAGTTGGTCAACTTCAGAGTCTTTTTCTTTGGTTAATAATCTAGCTTGTTCCATCTATGGTAGTATATAGTTGCCACTTCAAACTGTGATCTCTTTCCATTACCAAACTCACAGGCTTTGTCTGGAACAAGCGTGATATGTCTGCCATCCTGACAACCCTCTCCTCCAAACATATACACTCACTCACTTTTGCCCCTAGATCCTGGGAGATTTTCATCAATTTCACTTCAGTCACCAATTTGATTGGTTGACAAAAGAGTGTGATGTATTTACAGAGAGACAGAAAAAGAATACAACTTAATGCACACTGATGGAAATACGGAGTGGGAAATGCAACAGAGTTCTCCCCATTGGAGAACTCCAGATAAGATGTCCAGACCTTCAATTTTGTCCAGACAAAATCAGCCAGCTTCAAATAATTCTATCTGCCTACAGTAGTGACTTCATCAGATACTTCGATAAACTGGTTTAGATTTTCTCACAGTTTTCAGGCAACTTTTGACCACTTCCAGTACTTCTCTACATGTATGCCTATCTGCCCAGCAGGCACAAGCAACTACTAACAACCTCAGCAAATTCCTGTGTACTTCATGGTAGATGGTTGATATCACTAAAATATCTTCTCTTTACCGGCCTTCATCTGGTCTAAACTCTTATTTCCTGGAAAATACACGTATTCTCACTTTAATGTTAATGAATAACATTAACATGTCTCCATTTAAGAACCATTAAATATGAAGTAGCCAAAATAGATAATAGTACAATCTGACTCTTCATAGTGTTATGTTTTTTTTAATATCACAGTAAATTTCTTTTAATTTTTGCAGATATGTGATAATTGATATTAGTGTTCACTTTTTTTTTTAATTCGGAAACATTTCAAAAAATTAACCAAATGATTTGAGTAGTTTCCACTTTCCTTTACTCAGAAATCTTGAAACACTAATACAAACGGAGTATTTGTCACCAATTTCCCATAAAACATCTAAAAGTATTAATTATTTTCAAGAAACATAAGCTGGGATCTGTCTGTAACACCGTGAAACAATCCTTTCTGTATGTTTTTATTGTTCCTATGTACTTACTGAATAATTTATATTTAATCTTGATGTTAAAATTAAAGGGTGTCTCTAATGGAGATGAACTGTGTTAGTTATATTATCACCATTAGATAATATAATTATAGCAGCTGCAATGCATTGGATGACTTTTATATGGCCTTTCTTGCCATGGTCTTGTAACTCCCACCCAAGTGATTGGGTGGGACTATACACTAAGGTAATTGTGACCCACCAAGGGGAATGTATAGCTTGCTAATAATATAAATATAGTTCATGGCACCCATGTGGGGATAGAACCATGCAAATAAGGGCTATGGAACCCTAACAAAGGGATTGGCCAGTTTTGCCATCTCACTAGGCTTAAAATGAGCCATCCCAGAGGCAAGAGGAGAGGATCACACCACAATCAAGGAAGAAGAGCCAGGAATGGAGTGCATCCTTTGGACTTGGGATCCCTGGAACCATGAGGCAGAGAGAGAGAGAGAGAGAGGGAGAGCTGTAACACTGAAGACAGTGAGAAGTGGTAGCAGAGAAATGGCGGCAGGAGAGACCAGCAACATACAGCGCAGTGAACTTCCTGGCCCATAGAGAAAGAAAGCTGAATGTTTTTGGCCAGGAGGCTTGCTAGCAAAGTAGTGTGCCTCTGAGCACTTTGTGGAGCTATGTTTGCTAAACCATGGAGCTAGAACTGAACACTTTTGGGCTGAGGCTTACTGGCAGAGTGGGGTGCCTTGGAACACTGATCGGCAGAGCTAAAAGAGCTTTGTAAGACTTGCCTGAGCAGGGCAGAAGTTGAGAGGCCAGGGAGAGGTGTGCCTGTGGGCATGGTTGAGAAGAGGCTGTCCTGATTGAAGAACTGTATCCTGAGCATTTCTGAACCTGAATTGTAACCTGTTACTCCCCTAATAAACCCTATAATCATGAGTATTGTCTGTGAGTTCTCTGTGGCCATTGCAGTGAATCATTGAACTCAGCAGAGAAGTAGAGGGTGCCATGAGAGAGACCATTGTTGTCAGAATTGGTAAAGATGGCTAAGAGAGGAGGTATGTCTGACCTCTGCCTCATAGGAATCAGCCTTGGGCTGTTGATCTTGATTCTCCTTCACCCTTGTGAAGTTAGAGGCGGTCAGACACCTCTGCCATACAGATTGAATAAGTATGGTGAAGGGATACAACTCTGACACACAACTTTTCTGATTTTAAACCAAGCACTACCCCTTTGTTCTGTTCTATTGAAGGCTACTTTGTCTATGGACAAGTTCTCCATGAGCACAATTAAGTGTTCTGGAATTCCTATTCACAGTTTTATCCATAATTTGCTATGATCCACACAAATCAATGCCTTTTCATAGTCAATAAAACACAGATAAACATCTTTCAGGTGTTCTCTTCTTTCAGCCAAGATCTATCTGATATCAGCTATGATATCCCTGGTTCCACATCTTGCTTGAATTTCTGGCAGTTCCCTGTCAATGTACTGCTGTAACCATTTTTGAATTCAGCAAAATTTTGCTTTCATGTGATATTAATGATATCGTTTGGTAATATCTGCATTCCATTGGATCTCCTCTTTGGAGTGGGCATGGATTTGGATTTCTTCCAGTCGGTTGGTCAGGTGGGTTTCTTCCAAATTTCATGGCATAGATGTGTGAGTGCTTCCAGAATTACATCCCTTTGTTGAAGCAGCTCAATTGGTATTCTTCAATTTCTGTAATCTTATTTTTTGCCAATGCCTTCAGCGCAGCTAGGACATCTTCCTTCAATACCATCAGTTTTTGATCGTATGCTATCTCCTGAAATGGTTGAACATTGACCAATGTTTTTTGGTACCATAACTCTGTATATTCCTTCCATCTTTTTTCCCCATAGACTCCTTCAGTATTGTAACTCCAGGAGTGAATTTTTCTTCAGTTCTTTCAGCTTGAGAAATGCTGAGCATGTTCTTCCCTTTTGGCTTTCTAACTCCAGGTCTTTGCACATTTCATTATAATACTTTACTTTGTTTTCTCAAGCTGCCCTATGAAACCTTGTGTTCAGCTCTTTTACTTCATCAATTCTTCCATTCAGTTTAGTGACTCTACCTTCAAGAGCAAGTTTCAAAGTCTCTTCTGACATCCATTTTGATCTTTTCTTTCTTTCCTGGCTTTTTAATGACATCTTGCTTTCTTCATGTATGATGTCCTTGATGTCATCCCATAACTCATCTGGTCTTCAGACATTAAGTTTAATGCGTCAAATCTACTCTCGAGATGGTCTCTAAATTCAGATGGGATATACTCAATGTCTTACTTTGGCTCTCGTGGACTTGTAATTTTCTTCAGTTTCAATTTGAACTTGCATATGAGCAATTGATGGTCTGTTCCTCAGTCGGCTCCTGGCCTTGTTCTGACTGATTATGTTGAGCTTCTGTATTGTCTCTTTGCACAGTTGTAGTCGATTTGATTCCTGAGTTTTCCATCCAGCGAGGTCCATGTGTATAGTTGTCAATTATTTCATTGAAAAAAGGTATTTCTGGTGAATATTTTACAGGTCTTGGAGAATTCTATCATGCAATTTCCAGTGTCGTTTCTATCAGCAAATATATATTTTCCAGTTACGGATGCTTCTTTGTTTAAAATTTTCACGTTCCAATCGCCAGAAATTATCAATGTATCTTGATTGCATGTTTGATCAATTTGCAACTGGAAATGTTGGTAAAAATCTTCAATTTTCTCATCTTTTGCATTATTGGTTGGTAAGTAAATTTAAATTATAGTTTTAGTAACTAGTTTTTCTTGTAACCTGTTTCCCTCGAGCAAATTCTGACTCATAGTGACACTATAGGACAGAGTAGAACTGCCCCATAGGGTTTCCAAGGAGCAGATGGTAGATTTGAACTGAGGACCTTCTGATTAGCAGCCGTAACTCTTAACCCCTGCACCATA
>NW_004444071.1:716957-719309 GCF_000243295.1 Trichechus manatus latirostris | reverse complement strand
TGGGTCAGAATCAACTTGATGGCAATGGGTTTTTTGTTTGTTTTAATGCCTAGGATATTGATCTTAAAGCATTTCATTTCATTGCTGATGACTATCAATTTTCCTTAATTCATACTTCATACATTCCAAGTTCTGATTACTAATGGATGTTTGCAGCTGTTTCTTCTCATTTTGAATCATGCCACATCAGCAAAATAAGGTCCTGAAAGCTTCATTTCATCCTTGTCATTAAGTTGGACCTGACTTTGAGGAGGCAGCTCTTTCCCAGTTGTATTTTGAGTGTCTTGCAGCCTGAGGGAGTCATCTTGTAGCACTGCATCAGACAATGTTCCGCTACAACCCGTAAGATTTTCACTGACTTTTTTTTTTCCAGAAGTGGGTGACCAGATCCTTCTTCTTAGTCTGTCTCAGTCTGAAAGTTCTGCTGAAACCTGCCCACCATAGGTAACGCTGCTCGTATTTGATATACCAGTGGCATAGTTTCCAGCATCATATCCACACACAAGGCACCACTGAACCACAAAGTGACAGACAAGTAGTGGATGGAACAGGTTTAGGATTGTATAATTGCCATTGATACTGCTGTTGAAATTGGCATGCAGTGAGAGGCAAAAAGGGATCATTGGGCTACAGCATTCTTAAACCAGCTGGGTAATTCTGGGAAGTTCCTTGGTTAGGTTTTGAGGCCTGCGAATAATCTTGATTTGGCTTCACACTGTGAATTCTTGGTTCTGCCCTCTGGGTCACCCTACTTCTTTCATGAATGATTGAGTATGCTTTCAGCCAAGTAGTTTTCTCATTTGCTTTCTGCTTATAGAATTTTGGTGGTCCACAGTCATCTTTCCATTTTGCATCATCTCAGTTCCTTTCAGTTCTAGTTTGCAATGTTTCTGCACTTATAATTTTTTAGTTTCTTTATGTCAAAAGAAATATTCACAACCTGTTAAATACAAGCTCTTCTCTACCTTGATCTTTTGCTAAGAAGGCTGAGAGATAATGTCCTTTAGCTTTCCAGAAGTCCTAATCTTTGCTAAAGAAGAGTCTGTTAGTCAAATCCTTAATCTCTTTAGAAAACCATTTGTTTTACTGAACCATGCTTAGAAGCAACATCTTTGATATTATTAGGTTTTAAAGGCTTTACAGTCACTCACTCAGTTTTTCCATTAGACTATGCTTTTCTGAGAATGCCTTGGTTTTGACCTTTGATTGGAAAACATTTCTTAATGTTAAAATTTTTTTGCCATTTGAGAGAATAAGAATCTTCAATATTAGTAAGTCATATCATTTTTTTTAGCTAAGTACTCTTATATTTTACTATAAGCATCTAGAAAAAAGAACATAATACTTTCAGTGCTCTGGTTGAAAATCTCGTTTGCTAGAAGACCTAATCCTTTGTACATTTTCTACCTTTCATATTACTATAGGCGATAGGGTACCTAAACATTCTGCCACAAGCTAACAAGGATTTCCTTTCCTATAGTTTCTGATAAGATTTTCCTCTATTTCCTTTAAATTCTCAACAATATCTCCTCATAGTCCAAAATCTATGGACACTGTTTTCAAGGTTTAGTTCAAAGCTTTCACCCAGTCTTTCCTCAAGATCCTTATAGCTTTCCACCTACTACCATTTGCAAAGTCACACTGGCAACTTATGCTTTAGTTATGGAGGCACTCCACTTCTGATGCTTTTTAATACTTCTGTGTTAACTATGCATTAGTATATCTTAGTTATTTCTTCATGCATAACAAATTACACTCACAAACTTTTTAACTTAAATTTATAAACACTTATTGTATCATAGTTCCTATAGTTCAGAAATCTGCGAACTGGATGATTCTGGCTCAGAATCTCTCATGAAGTTGTTTTCGAGTAGTCCCTCAGGGCTTGGAGGAGCTGGCGCCAAGCTCACTGACAGGGTTGTTGGCAAAATTCAGTTACTCAATAGCTGTTGGCCAGAGATCAGTTCTTTGCCAAATAGACCTTGCCATTGGCTTCCTTAGTGTTCTCATAACATGGCAGCTAACTTCCCCAGGATTGACAGATGACAGGGTGATAAAGAGAGCAAGAGAATGTTCAAGCAGAAGCTGAAGTCTTTTATGTGCTAATGTTTGAAGTGACATGCCATCACTTTAGCCTTATGCTTTTGGTCACACAGACAAACTACAGTACAAATGCTTTTGGTCACACAGACAAACTACAGTACAATATGGGAAGATGTGAGCACTGGGATGTGGTAACCATTAGGGATCATCTTGATGGCTGCTTACCACACTGAGTAAAACTGGGTTTCTCTCAGATTTTCAGCAGCATACGCAGAGGTTGTCTGGGTAAATAGGTGACTGCGTCAAATC
>NW_004444071.1:714779-716004 GCF_000243295.1 Trichechus manatus latirostris | reverse complement strand
TAGATCAAACATAATACAAACTGGAAAAATTTGTGGTATTTTCCCACATTTGCTCCTATAAGATGTTCTGCTGATGTAGTATGTATGGTCCACTTTTGCAATTAATATCCAGGGGGGTTCTCAAATGCCCGTTATTAGAAATACTATTTTCTCATCAAAGAGTTAGATAAATAACTTCTAAATCTAATCAAATCCCTTAAATTCAAAATACTCAGGCAACAGGTGATTGAAAATTGTATAATTACTACTGAATATATATTTTCCTATGCACAAACGGGTATCATAACACTGAAAAGATTTTAAGAGCAAAAATTATGTCTGTTAAAACAGCAACAACAACAACAAAAACATCACTGTACAACTAAAGGATAACTGATGTACATTTTTATTCCTTTACGTGTATCAAAGAGGAAGCAAGCAATCAAAGTCAAGATTCAGATGCTACAGGAAGAACAGAGGTACTCTCTGATCATGAACTCCTATACTGGTCTCATTTTTCACCATTTTTGACTGGTCTTCATGTTCTGATGAATCAGCACCATGACATTGATTTGTTGTATTCATCATGACCATCACTGGATTCAATCACTTTTGGAACGGGGCCACATCAATGTGTGTCTCCAAGTTCATGATCATGTCTGCGTGTCAAAAGCTTCCTGTTGCTGCTGCCTCTTCCCACAATAACATCTACCCTAAACTCTAGTGTCTTCATTTCCTTCTCCTGCTGTTTTGGAATAATCTGTTCTTTCAAACAATGACTTTTTACAGGAACATTTCAAGCATTGCAAGTTCTGTTAATGGTGATAATGTGAAATTACTCTTTTTCTTTAAAAAAAAAAAAAGGGCAGAAATTTCTACATGGGAATGATTAGAAAGAGTGTCCTACCTGATATACTACGTATGTACTTGTTTATTATTTACTACTCCTGAACAAAACAAATATTCTTGAAATGTAACACATGATCTGTTGTGTTCATTCCTTAGTCATAGCTGCTGTCTTAGTGGTTGACATATAGTAGGCGCTCAGTAAATATCTGTTGTGTGTGTTACCTCTACAACAAAAAGACAAATAACCCAATTAAAAAATAGGCAAAGGAAATTAACAGACACTTCTCCAAAGAGGACATTCAAGCAACCAACAGACACAAGAGGAAATGCTCTCCATCACTAGTCATTAGAGAAATGCAAATTAAAACCACAATGAGATACTATCTCACCCAGGCAA
>NW_004444071.1:711395-712191 GCF_000243295.1 Trichechus manatus latirostris | reverse complement strand
TTTCACCTCCTATCAAGTTATTAGAAATAGTGCAATGCACATAGAAAATTCTTGATAATATTTAGTGAATGAATTACTAAGCAAGAAAATAAATGAATGATAAAATTTGATAAATTAGACTTACTAAAAATTAAAATATTTCACCTCTCAAAAGATCCTATGAAGATGAAAAGACAAGCTATAGACTGTGAGAAAATATTTGCAAACCACATCTCTGGTAAACATTTTGTGTAATGCAGAAGACTGTACGTGTAAGTTCAGACTTGGAGAAAAGCTTAGAGGCTCACTAATTTATCTAGGTTTATTTTTTATCTCCCCAGATTAATCATGTGTCCCTAGAAGAAAATGAGCATGCCTGATGGATTCTTGCTTTTTCAGCGCCACACAATACACATAATAGATAATTTATATGTTTTAACTAATTTCAATGATGATAGTTTCCCTGGGAGAGGACATTACAGAGGAAGGAATAGCCTGAAGCAGGAAGGTCAGACAGAGCTAAAAAATGTGGTTGGAAAACCATAGATTTGAGACCCATAAATGAATTAAGCATTATTCATGTAGCTTGTACAATGTTCTCAATTTCTCTTTTCCATCAGAGTGTATACAGTATTTTTATGCAAATAACGAGTTTGTTTTTACCAACCACGCAACCTCCTCCCACATTATTTTCCTAGGTGGCTGTGCTCGTTATTTGTGTGGGTGTGTTATTTACGTGAGCACGCTATTTTCGAAACATATCATAGTGTACAACACTGTGCCTGGATTCTAAGAGATGCTTATAATATTTTAATTC
>NW_004444071.1:700449-701854 GCF_000243295.1 Trichechus manatus latirostris | reverse complement strand
CTCAGTAATGAAGTCACTCCCAAGGTTCACCGTTCAGTCAAAGATTAGACAGCCCCATAAAACAAAAGGAGACTAATGGGGCACAACAGTCCAGGGATTAGGACTGGAAGGCAGGAGGGGACTGGAAAGCTGGTAATAGGGAACCCAAGGTTGGGAAGGGACATTGTTGACATGTCATGGGGTTGTTAACCATTGTCATAAAACAATATGTGTACTAACTCTTTAATGAGAATCTATTTGTTCTGTAAACCTTTCTCTAAAGTACAATAAAAAAGTAGATAAAATTTTTTTAAAAAAGCTAAAAAAAGGAAAAAAAACAGTGAATGAATATCTATAGAGAAATACTAAAAAAATACTTACAGTTCCGTACAAATGACTGAAAAGTTTCTGGCTCTGGTGAAAACAGTCTTGCTGAAAGCCTTCTTAAGAGGATTTAGCCCTAACCAATGGACTTCAAATTATGAGGCTCCCTCTGTACTAAATTTCGGCCAGGAAATGTTCTAAGAATATGACCATGTTCTTTGATGCTAATTCTGGCGATTTAGCACAAATCACTACATTATTGCTTAGAAGATTAAATGAACCAATAATGCACATAGATCTTAAATATAATACCTAGTGCACATTAACACATAATGGTGATGATGATGATGTTGATTTATGTATTGCTTCAAGAGTCACTGAATTGCAGTGGTTCTCAAATGTTTTTGGTCTCAGGAACTCTTTATACTCTTAAATATTATTCAGTACCCCATAGATATTATTTACCTTTGTTTATGTGAATTATATCTATCAATACATACCTTATTATGAATTGAAGTTAAGAAAGTCTCAAAATACTTATTAACTTACTTGAAAATAATAAAAAATACCAAAATTCTCATTACATATTAACATAAATAGCATAATTATGAAAAATAATCATATGCCACAAAATAAAATTAATATAAAAGTCACTATTTTGCATTTTTTCAAATTCATTTAATGTCTAACTCAGTACAGTTTGATATATAGTGCAAGCTATAAATACTAGACACATACACAATATTAAAATTTTCCTATAGGAAAAAAAGTAATGTAACTTTAATGTCAATAATATGTTTTATTTCACAAATATATCCAAACTATTTTCAATTTATCATGGGATCAATATAAACAATTATTATAAAAAAGTAGATTCTACCTATTAAGACAAGAGTCCCTGGGTGTTAACTAAAATGATGATGGTTTGAGTCCACCCACAGGCGCCTTTAGAAGAAAGACCTGATGATCTACTTCTGAACTATCAACCACTGAAAACCCTATGGAGCATGGTTCTACCATGATACACGTGGGTCAAAATTGACTGCATGGCAACTGGGTTGCTGTTGTTGTTTTTGTTTTAATCTATTAAGTGAGTCCCGGT
>NW_004444071.1:698007-699086 GCF_000243295.1 Trichechus manatus latirostris | reverse complement strand
AGGATAAAAAAACACAAAATTTTCCGAGCTGTTATTGAAAGCCCAGAGAGTGAGGGAGAATGCCAAGATCATTATATCATAACATGATAATTATAAAACTGAACTGACTCCCAGACGAATGGGCAAATATAAGACTCTCAGGTTAAAACCAGCCGCAGAGCTTTTTCTATGTGAAGCCTCTGCCATGAGCACGGTCCCTAATAGAAGAAAGTTAGTACGTGGCCAGCACATGTTTGTGAGAAGAAGCAATCTGAGTATTTGAGAATTGTGTGCCACGGCTAGAAAGTGGATGGGTGAAATTACGTTTCTAATAATATTATGGATAATATACCATGAACAACCTTCCCAATTGAAACAACTAAAATACCAGATTTTAATACTTCACTGGACTGGTATAAATGTGAAGAATTAGAGAAAGCTATAGGGTTGCTATGAGTTGGACTCAACTCCACGGCAACAGTTTTTTTTTTCTTTTTGTAAACTAAAGTGACCAACTCATGACGACCCTAGTGTGTGTCAAAGTAGAGCTGTGCTCCACAAGATTTTGCAGTGGCTGATTTTCCAGAAGTAGATAGCCAGGCCTTTCTTCTGAGACCCCTCTGGGGACTCTCTCATAGCCAACCTTTTGGTTAGCAGTCAAGTGCCTTAACAGTTTTTAACACCCAGGACAATTTTCATGAGTCTGAATCAACTCAACTGCAACTGGTCCTGGTTTTTAAACTAAAGTGAAAGTAGGAACCATGGAGGTATCACAGCAGAGAAAACTTTCAGTGAGCTTTCCACCTTTACCCTGGAGACTAGGAACTACCATTACGATGACTACATAGAGCATACGACAGAAGATAAAACTCAGGACTAAAGGCGGTGAGGATTTTGATAAGAGATCTCTGCACAAATCTGAAGCAATTTAGTATACGTTTATGTATAGAGATAAACAAGAAATTATCCCCATCATGCAGAAGGGGATGGAAAGAGATTTGTATGTCTTGAAATTGTCAAAAAGAGGATAGTGGGGAGAAAACAAACAAAAAACACCTCTCCAGATAATTTGGAATCATAAGTGAGCCCTCACGTGAGTT
>NW_004444071.1:678025-697455 GCF_000243295.1 Trichechus manatus latirostris | reverse complement strand
AAAACAATGTGAGAATTAGCAGAAACAAGAGAATACAGAAAGACACACAAAGCTTAGATATTAGAATTACGATATACAAAATTACCATAATTAATCTGTTTAATAGCTTTAAAAATTATAGAGAATCTTGAAAATGTTAACAGGGAATAAGGGACTTTGAAGAATGGCCAAGCTAATATAAAAAAAAAAACCTAAGTACAGTGTCTAGTGGCTAAAAAATATAAACATTAAAATAAAAATTCAGAGTAGAGACTAAAATGGATAATTGTTCCCAGTCATTCAGTCTGTGTCCTGTAACCTACAGTGCTGACAGCTATGGATGAAACTTTCTCCCCTGCCTTCTTGACGTTGACTTGGCAGTGTAACTTGTTTTGGCTAAAGAAAAGTTACGGGTGTGATGCAAGCAGAAACTTTAAAAGATGTACACCCTATTTGACTTTAGCTCTTGTGCACATTAAGAAAGTATATCCCAGGTAACCACTGTCCCTTCTTTACTCCAGAAAGGTGGGTGAAATAGGTAGAGGAAACCTGAGCTTGAACAAAGCCTGCAGTGCAGCTGGCCAGTCAAGGCCAGGCTAAATATCGCAAAACATAGACACAAATACAAAAGTTAATATATGCAGACTCACAAGGATGATAATAAATGTGTGCTAGTGTTACATTTTAGTGATACAAAGTAGCTAATACAAACAGCAGGTAACACAACAGATGAATGTGACAGTTAAATAAATTAGGTAAAATGTAATACAGATAACTAAATTTAAAAAAATAATAATAAAGAATGAAAGATAAGAGAGGATTGGGATAGAGAGTTGTTATAGATTAAATTGTGTCCCTCAAAAATGTGTGTCAGCTTGGCTAAGCCGTGATTCCCAGTATTGTGTGATTGTCCTCCATTTTGTGATCTGATGGATTTAACCTATGTGTTGTAAATCCTAACTTTTCTGATGTTAATAAGGCAGGATTAGCGGCAGTTATGTTAATGAGACAGGACACAATCTACAGGATTAGGTTGTACCTTGAGTCAATCTCTTTTGAGATATAAAAGACAGAAACAAGCAGAGAGGAGAGGGACTTCATGTCACCAAGAAAGAAGCACCAGCAGCAGAGCATGTCCTTTGGATCCAGGGTCCCTGCACTGGGAAGCTCCTAGACCAGGGGAAGACTGATGACAAGGACCTTCCCCCAGAACTGACAGAGAGAAAAAGCCTTCCCCAGAAGCTGGTACCATGAATTCGGACTTGTAGCCTCCTAGACTGTGAGAAAATAAATTTCTGTTTGTTAAAGCCATCCGCTTGTGGTATTTCTGTTACAGCAGCACTAGATAACTAAGACAAGAGTGGACACTTTTAGTAAGAGCTAAGAAATCACAGAGAAAAATTGGCATAGGAAATATTTAAAGAAAGAGTAGCTGAGGATTATCTGGAATATTTAAAAGGCAACAACCTCAGATTTGGGAAGCCCGAAGAATCAGAAGCAAAGTAAGTACAAAGAAATCCATTCTTAGACACATAATAGTAAATCAATAGAACACCAAAGTGAAAGAAACTGTCTTGAAAAGAGTCAGAGAAAATACACAGTTCACCTACAAATCAATAAAATTTAGACTGCCAGCTGATATACTATCAGCTAGAAAATGGTAGAAAGATGTCTTATGGGCTGAGAGAGAACTATCAACCTGCTCTTTTTTCAAGAAGCGGGATAAAATAGAGATAATTTGTATAAATAAAAGCAGATTTTACCACAAATGTTCTACCCCAAATTACAAAGAACGTATTTTAGGCAGAAGAAGAAACAAGGTACAAGTCAGAAATCTGAGGTGCAAGATAAAGTGGTAAGCAAAACTACTGGGAAAATATATGGATAAATATTAATAAACACTGAATACAAGATTAATTATAATATTTGATCTGAACTAGAAAATAAGTCTGTAACTAAAATATTGAGCATTTTATTTCATAACCTACTCAGAGCTAATATGTTCTAAGGTCTATATTAAGATGAAGGATTAATACATTGATTAACTTTGAACCACACTAACTATACACTGTAATGTAGATAGGGCAACATTAAAAAAAATAACTATAGTATAATTTCCAGATTGCAGAGAGAAAAAATGGAATCAGGAAAAATAAAACACAACAAAACAGCAATTAAGGCAAAAGAAAATAAGAACTGAAGAGGAAATGGAAGAGACAGGTAGAGAGATAAACAGAAGGCACATATTAGCATAGTAGAAATAAATCCACACATATTTATAATCACAATAAACATAGATAATATTTTCATATTAAAATAACTTTTTTTTTAGTTAATGGACAAATATTTTTCTGAAAGAATCTGCATTATAAAATAAACCAAACCAACGAACAAAATACAGAATAGGTATGTTTATATTTATAACAGTCAAATGTACCTTAACGACAAAACATAGAGAAAAATTGTGTCACAGTAAGATAACTGAAACATGAAGTGACTCCTAAACATGTACCTAATAAACAAGTCTCAAAATAAGAACAGTAGATTTAGAGAGAAATAGGAGAATTTTGTAAATCTACTATTACTATCTTGTGTGAAATTTTAAGATAATTATTATTTAAAAACTGATAAACCTGTTAGATAAAAATTATTGAGGATATAGAGAATGTGAACAGCACAATTAACAAATATCATCTAATAGACCCATATAAAACATTACTTTTGATAATATCTACTTTTGAGTAGATAATACATGGTCTTTTCAAAAACACATGGATGACTGATGAAAACCAGCTTCATGTCTGATCATAATTCTAGAATCAAAAAGTATTAACAAGTATTGGTATCATTTACTTCTCAGAGGACAATGCAATTAAGGTAAAAATCAGTGGCAAAATATCCTGGAAAAACACATGTATTTGCTAATTTATGAACACACTGTTAAATGACAGATCAAAAAGAAATCATAATCTAAATAATTAAAACTAAATGATAATGAAAAGCCTACATAAATTTTGTGAGACTCTATTAACCAGCAACTGATAAATATTTACCATTTTATGTATACTTAGAAAAGTAGAAAGTGTCACAATTAAGGAGGTAAGTCTTCAGTTTAAGAGGTTAAAGAACAGTATGAATACTGTTCTTTATCTCATCTTTTAAATTGGAGACTTGGAAGCAATTAGAAGGAAGGAAATTATAGAAAGAAAAATTGAAATTGATGTAAAAATGAACTAAGCTTCAGTAGAAAAAACTCAATTGCTAAAGCTATTTCTCTGAAAAAAAAACTAACAAAGAAGACAAAACATTAGTAAGATAAACCAAGAAAAGGAAACAGAGGGTAAAAATACACAATTACAAGAATGAATGCAATAACTACAGATATTAAAAAGATAAACAGAAAAAAGATAAACAGAAAATTATGAATACCTTTATGTCAATATATTTATTCAAGGATAGATAATTAAAATCCGGAAAGGCTATAGAAGTGGAGAGAACACCTTCCAACTCATTTTATAAATCTTATTGATGTTGATACCAAAACTCAAATACAGACAAGAAAAGAAAAATACACATCTATTTCATTCGTGGCTTGACTTAGATGGACAGTTTGATTTTTTTTAGGAAAAAAAAAATTAAATCAGTGTGAGATCAATGACTGAGAAACTTAACAAAGAGCTCCCTAATAAAGAAAACCTAGAACACAGTATGATAGAACAGAAGACACTTTCGGAAAACATGTAGCAGGCATTTTGCAGATCAAAGGGTATAAGATTTCCTTATGTTTCCTAATAACAGTATGTATTAGAAAAAGCAGAATTACTGATGATGGGAATTTTTTCAGAAACATTTAAATAAGGCATCTCAAATTTGCCATGCTGGTTGAATTATCTCTGTTGAAGATTTTGAGCGGTCAGCCGAGAATTTTAACATGTGGGTATATATGCCTTTAGGCAGGTTAAGCAACTCTCCCATTTCCAGGGACTGCACTTTTACATTTTTATTTTTTTACACATAGCTTGGTTCCCATGTTTATTACCTGCCTGACACAAGTGGTCATTTAAGTTGCACCCTTCCTTCTCACCCTCTGTTAACTAAACCCAAAGTTTTGGTGTGTACATGACCATACTTTTCTCCATGCTCATATGATCATACGTATATAAAATATGCATGCATAGAGATTGTTCTGACTGTTTTACAAAGCTATTTCATTTACAAAGTATAATGCTATTTACTGTACACTGAATCTTGTCTTCTCTATAAAAATGATGAAAACAACATCAAACCTTCAAATAGCTGTAGTTCAAAGTGATATGTAAAATCCACAGAATAGATGCAGCACATTTGTTTTTCAAACATTTTCCTGTTAAATCCATTACTCTGCAGTCAGTTTGGACTTCAGCAACGCTCTAAGACAGGGTAGTAGGTTTGAACCGCCGACCTTTCCCTTAGCAGCTGAGTGCTTAACCCACTGTGCCACTAAGGCTCCTATTTTCCTATTAATGGACTTAAAGTTTGTTTTCCATCTGAAAACATGCTTTTCTTCATCTCTTACTCATTTTGCTCTTTTATTTTCTCAATTTTTCTCTTTTGGAAACAATAAGAATATTGAACTTCCAGGATGTGACCCTCTGTGGTATTTAATTTTGTTGTCATATTGCTCTGTGGTTGCTCTCTGAAGTTTCCTCGGTTTCATCTTTCAGATCACTCATGTAGTCCTCAGCAGCTGATACTCAGCCATTTAGCAGTTTATTGGCTTTATTTTCACATTGCTAATGTCTAAGAATCTGCTTCCTTACGTAGAAGGTTGTTCTTATTTTACAAAAATAGTATGTTTTAAAATATGCAGATACTAATTCAATTATTTCAAAGTGCTTACCACACTTAGTTTACCTGCTAGGCACTGAGACTAGTGATGATAAAAGCTAGGTAGCTAAGAACCGCTTTTATAAAGGTCATTCAAATACAACATCCTGAATAAAACGGAAATTCAAAAAAAGAGTACAGAGTTCTGCCTTATATGGACAGAGAATAATTTTAAAGGGAGACAGGAAGATGATTCTTTGAGGCCTAATTTGATTTATTTTATGTTTAAAATAAATACAGACATTGTAAATGCAAATAAAGCTTACATAACTTGAAAATAATAATAATAGAACACATTTTAACATGACATTTAAATATCTGTTCACATGTTAATATATATATTAATATATAGATTGTGGAATCTCAATAATTTTAATCAACCATTTGCTAGTGTACTTGGAGATATGTATCTACTGAATTAGATTGAGATAGAAATATTAATAGTATCAACTTTTGCATATATCTTACTAGTAAGAGTGAAGACTGTTGACTTCTAAAATTACAGATTACAGTATACATTGAACAGAGTTGAAAGACTTAGTCACAAAGAAGGCACTTGCCAACATTTATTTACTGGATAATTTTGTTTAATCATTTATTAATTGTGTATTGAACAATGTGCACTGCACTGTGCCAGGCCCATGAGGGACATAGACGCACTCTCAATGTGTTTTCAACGTTGGTGAGGAGACAGGCGTGCACATATGGAAACTTAAAGGACTTTTTTATGACGTTGTACTTGAGCTAAGTGCTATGGATGTATGAGTAAAAGATGAAAATCACTGTTTTTAAAATCAGTAATACATACACAGGGAAGTATTAAACAGTTATTTGAAAAAACACAGCATTCCAGTAGCTGTTCAATGGATTCTAGTGTTATTAATGCATAGTATTAGTAATGTTTTGTATTTATACTTTGATGTTTAATTTTAATAATTAAAACTATGTTAAAAAAACAAAAAAATAAAGCCATTGCCCTCACGTCGATTCTGACTCTTAGCAACCCTACAGGACGGAGTAGAACTGCCCCACGGAGTTTCCAAGGAGGGGCCGGTAGATTCAAACTGCCAACCTTTTGTTTAGCAGCCAAACTCTTAACCACTACAAAGTATAAATACACCAAGGTTTCCTTTTCCTACATAGCATCTAAATATACAAAAACATGTAGTCTAACTTTATCAAAATTATTTTATGTTTTTTTGCTTTGTTTTACACAAGTAGGTTTATTTTGCTTTGCTCAAAAATTTTTCTACCTTTAAAATGTTTTTAATCTTTTCTCATGCCATTGAATATAGAGCTTCCTCATTTTTTTTCATTTGCTGCATAATATTTCATAGTGTGATTTTATCACTAATTTTGATAGACATTTAGGTTGTTTCCATATTTTTGCATCTAAAAGCAAAGTTATGAACAAAAACCTTTAAGCATCTCTTTGTGCCGACCTGCAAATATTTGTCCAGGACAGATATTAAAAGGTGAGATTTTTAGTTTAGATTTAAGCAGATTTAATTCTTTTAAAATGTCTTTTTTTCCTTACATTTTTAGTTCTCTTTGGGATTTATCTTAGTTTTTTTATTGTTGACTGTTGCTGTTGCTGAGTGTTTGTGACATTGTTCTTTAATACTAATGGATAAAGAAGTCAGTTAATTAATTCAGATGGTAGCACATGTGCACTTTAAAATGTGTCTTTTGACCTTACTTGGCCTCAACAAAGTATTCAGAGAGATGTACATTATTTTATACAGAATTTATACAATGCCAGGCTCTTATTGAAATAGTTGAAGGTGAGAGCCAGAATTCACCTTAATTGCAGATTTGAAAATCAAACACCAGCTGCTCACAAGTCTCTGACGCACTTAAATCCAGCATTGCTCCACTTACAAGATTTACGACAAGATGTGATGCAGTGTCATGATAAACATTTGGAGGTTGACTGATAAAGAAAGAAGAGCCAATAATGGCTGAACTATATAATTTTCTATGGTACTCAAAACAGGCAAGGTGTCTCCTGACTCAGTCTTTTAGGTAAATCCCAGAGTGCTTAAACTCAACAGAAGTACTGTATTTCACATGATTTTATGAAAGCCACGCTGCTCTCAGAACTGACTTTTCTGCAAGTAGCGTGGTTTTGTTCATCTCCACTGAGAAAAGCTACCATGCCATGGTAATAAACAGAGAAAGACATTTGCCAAATTTAGGCGGGCTCTGAGATTTATTTGCTTGAATTTAAGAAGCATGATCAGTGAGCTAAATAAAACAGTTTGTGGTTTGTCTTTGGGCAGCACAACTGCACCAGCAAAAATGAAACAATGTTCACACAAAAAAGTTCTCCAAATAGTTACTCTGCAGGGATTCCTCTTTCAACCTTGGCTATACCTTAACATTACCTGGGAATCAAATTTAAAATACTGATTTCCAGTCTCCAGACCATTTGGCTCTGAATCCCTCGTGGTAGATTCCAGGGTATGGGTATATTTTAGGGTTCTTCAGATGATCCTAGTGCATGGCTGAGTTGAGAATCACTGTGAGTTTGTGGACGAAGAATAAACTGCCTGGCTTGGGAGACCTCCAAAATCTATGAAAAGTAACTGTGACTTTTCTCCATGTGAACAATTTAACACTTCCATTCAAAAAGATTATTCTATTTTGAATTTGCTGTGTATGTGTGTGTGTGAGAAACTACCCCGCATATGCATAGTTGTGGGTGTAACTTCCTTTTCTTGGGCTCATCTCTTTATATGTGGTAGTTATGTGCTGACAAGTCAATTTTCAACTCATAGCAACCCAATATGACAAAGCAGAATTGCCCTATAGGGTTTTCTAGGCTGGAATCTTTACAGGAGCAGATGGCCAGGTCTTTCTCCTGTGGCGCCACTGGGTGGGTTAGCAGCAAAGTGATTAACTGTTTCACCACCAGGGCTCCTGTGTCTCTTTATATAATGTTTATTTATATTTATTAAATATTTATCAGTGCAGTTCAATTGGTATGCAGTTTTATTTCACACTCGAATTTTAGTTGTTTTAAATGAATCTCTTTGTTATCATTTTAAAATCTCTAATACAAAACCACATCAGAAATATTTATAGAGAGAAATCTGAGTCAGATGTGACTTAATAACTAAACTCAAGAATCCAGTGTCAGAGGTGTCTGCAAAATCCTACAGTAAACATTATATTTTATGGTGAAAATTCCTTTTAAGACAGAGAATAAAAAGAGTTTTGCACTGTTATCACTTCTTTTAAACCTATATTGATGGTCCCAGACATTGCATTAAGACAAATAAATGAATTATTGTAGTTACATAATTTTAGTGTAAACTCCCAAAGAATCTAAATATAAAATATTAAGCTAAAAAGAGACCATAACAAGAATAAATTCAGAATACATATACAAAAAATAAATTAAATTTCTATACTTCAATAATAGTTAGAAAATGAAAACAGAAAACATTTAAAATAGTACTGATAGTATAAAATGCCTAAGAATAAAACTAAATACAAGATTGCTAAGGCATTTATGGGAATTTTTTTTTAATCTATGTAAAATATGAATAAAGACTTAAGTATATGGAGATAGATCAAAAACAGATTACTCAATATTGAAAATATACCAATCCCTTCAATTTTGTTTGTAGAGTCAGTTCAGCCCCTGTCAAAATTCCAGTTGGTTTGAAAGACTTGCTAATCTGACTAAACACATTTTAAGGAACAAAGGTCAAAAATATCCATTGCTGAACAAGAGGAATAAGGATGTCTAAAAACAAATAAAAATATCAAGATTTATAATGAAGGTATAGTAGTTAATAAAATATGGTATTGAAATGGGGATTTAGAAACTGATTAATGTGACAGAATCAATTTCATGGAGACAAACTTACTCATATTTAAATTTGATTACAATATGTTTCTGTTATTCATTGCTGCTTAAAATTCTAATCCAATATTTAGTGGTTTAAACCGTTAACTGCTTTATTCGCTTATGAATCTCTAGGGTAATCTCATCGGGTTCCCATGGTGTGGCCTTCAATGGATAACTTAGTGAATAAGAATCAGCATAAATATGGTTCATATGAGACGGAGGTCAAGTATATTCCCACTTTCCAACTTCTCCATTATCTGTGATACCAGCCACTACCCCCACCATCACCATGCTCTCTTTCCCTGCTGGGTTTGAAATTTGCTGTAACATCTCACAGAGCTCATGGGCTATCCTTATGATTGCATGGTTTAAGGGTAAAAGGATACAAATCAAGAGTAAAATGATACAACTCAGTATCAGCATCTGGAAGAGGTACATGGGCAAAGGTCTGGAAGGGTCCCAGAAGCAGTCAGGGTAACTCTTAGCCAGGACAGCTCTTGGAGGAGAAAAGCTTCCAATCAGGACAGCTCTCAGAGAAGAAAAAAACACTCTGAGTCTCCTCCGGGTTCCAGAGCTTCTATCAGCCAGTCACATGCTCCTTGTATGTTACCAGGTGGGCTCCCTAGCCAGACTGGTGCCCAACACATCCTCAGGAGCAGTCAATTAGTTTTGAAACCCCCTAAGGTTGTTTTTCCAAAACCAAGGGCAAAGGTGAAATAAGGGAATCAATTTTACCACAAGACTGATGTGTAGGAATGGCTGGAATCTCCAAAATGGCTTCACTTATGTGGCTTGCATTGGTTTCTGTCTGTTGTCTTATATCTCAGCTGAGGCTGTCAACGAAGGGCTTAATTTTTACTTGATATGGGCCTCTTCACACAGTCTCTTGCATTTCTTACAGCATGGGAACTGGATTCCAAGAAGACGTTTTCCCAAATGAAAGTGGACATTATATTTATATATCTTCCAACCTCAGATAATTAATAGTATGATATCACACCTGATTATGTTGGTAAAACAGGTCAAAGCACCAGTCAAAATTCAAGGGGATGTGACATAGGATCTACCTCTTGAAGAGGGCACGGAAAGGTCACATTGCAGAAGAGCATGTGGAGTGGGAGATACTACTGCAGCCACCTTGACAACAGGATTTACCTCAATATCTTACTGGCCATTGCACATCATTGGGAAAGGAGGAGGTTTTCATTGAATTGTGCTAGAATGATTGATTATTACTTTGGTGGAGAAAATTTAAGGAATTCAAATATATTAAACTTTAGATTTTTTGTTCTAAATCCATGGTGTTATCAAAAGACACTGTAATGAGAGTGAAAAACAATACATGATATGAAATAAGATGTTAGCAACTCATAAGACCTAACAAAAAACATGTATACCAGAAGTAGTGTAAGGCATTAGGAAACAGAAAACAAAGAACAACAACAACAATAACAAAAATGGGCAAAAGAAATGAACCAAAATTTCACAAAAAGGAAATACCAATGGCCCATAATTAGATAAAAGTATGGTCAACTTTACCAGCAGTTAGAGAAGTTCAGATCAAAACTACAATGAGATTCATTTTTATACCCACTGGAATGAAAATAAAAATCAGAAATTACCATATAGTCACCAAGATGTAAAACAACATCCACTCTCATTCATATGGATGGAGTATTCATTAATGTTCTTGCTCCCATGACTCTTTTTCAGCTTAGTTGTGACTCAAGCTTACTCAATACATTGGAAGTAGGAGAGGAGAAGCCTCGCTCTAAGTCCATTTTTCCATGAATAATTTTTTTAATGAAAGAATTTACTACGCATAATTTGACTCCACTCAGAGATTTTATTGCCATCAAGTCAACTGCAACTCATAATGACCCTATAGGACAGAGTAGAACTGCCCCATAGGGTTTCTAAGGAGTGGTTGGTGGATTTGAACTGCCAACCTTTTGATTACCAGTTGAGCTCTTAAGCAACTGTGCTACCAGGGCTCCAAAGATTTTAATAGGGGTGTAAAAAACATACACTTAATTTGATCCTTATCTCAAGTCTGAATTCTATAAAGTTTATAGGTTAAAGGTTTTCTGACAGGTATCTTCTCTTAGTTGAGAAAGAGAAATAGTTGTTTGTTCCAAATGTACATGTCTTTGAGTCACTGGATTTTCTTTATTCTACTGCATTTCTTCATGCAAACCAGTCAATTCTTTTCTGAGATCATCTCTTCCTGCTGAAATTTCATCAAACATAGCCAACTGTAACCAATGCATACCACATTGCTAACATTCTGTTTTTTAAACTCTTTGATAACGCTAGACATTCATATATATATTACATTAGAAGATGATTATTTTAGAAGATGACTTCACCAAATATTTCACCATTAAATTTCACAGATTTGCAACTTTCTAATCTCCAACAAGTCTCCTTCATTGCTCATTCAGCAAATGCCTCATACAATTTTATATCCATACATTACAAAAGCAGATTACACACAAACTCACATATTCATATATATGTGGTAAACGTAAGTGGCAAAATTATAAAGTCAAATGAGGGGATGATTAATAAACCAGTAAAGTGATTATTTCTATGGAAGAGGAAGGGTGATGCTAATAAGGAAAATATAGTTTGCTTCTAGAGTATATGTTCAATTTTTTTTCACCTTGTTTTTAAGTATGTGTAATTACAATCCTATATTATTCTTCAAATTTAATAGATTTATTTCCATAAATTGGCTTGAATTTAAGCTATAATGTTTTGCAGTTAAAATAAATGCCAGGTATCATGATTGAGCAGTTGTTAAGTGCCATCGAGTCAGTTCTGACACATAGTGACCCTATGAGGTCATTACAACAGAACAAAACACTGCCCAGTCCTGCACTGTCCTCACAATCATTGTTATGCCTGAGCTCATTGTTGCAGACACTTTGTCAATCCATCTCATTGAGAGTCTTCCTCTTTTTCACTGACCCTCTACTTTACCAAGCATGATGTCCTTCTCCAGAGACTGGTCCCTCCCGGTAACATGTTCAAAGTATATGAGACATTGTCTTGCCATCTTTGCTTCTAAGGAGCATTCTAGCTGTACTTCTTCCAAGACAGATTAGTTCTTTTTTGGCAGTCCATGGAATATTCAATATTCTTGGCCAACACCATAATTCAAAGGTATCAATTTTTCTTATGTCTTCCTTACTCACTGTCCAGCTTTCGCATGCATATGAGGCGATTGAAAACACCACAGCTTGGGTTATGCACAACTTGGTCTTCAAGGTGACATCTTTCCTTTTTAACTTTTGTCTTAGGCTGGGTTCTCTAGAGAAGCAAAATCAGTAAAGTGTGTAAGTATATATATAGAGAGAGACATTTATATGGAGGAAACAGCTCACACAATTATAGAGGCTAAAACGTCCCAAGTCTGTGTACCAGGGTAGAGGCCTCTCCCAATTCACGGAGCCACAGAGGCTGCTGAACCCAAGCTCAGCAGGTCAGAGAGGGGCTCCCACTCACAGGCTGTGAAGGTCAATGAATTCCAAGATCAGCAGACAAGACCACAAGGTTTTTCCTGATTCACGTAGCTGCAGGGGCTGGCTAACCCAAGACCAGCAGGTTGGGGAACTGGACTCTTGCTCACAGGCTGTGAAGACAGATGAATTCTAAGATCAACAGACAGCTGCTAGCTCAAGTCCCAAGTGAGACAACAAGAAGCAGCTGCTGAGTCTGGAACAAGCTAAAAACCTTGGCAAGGCAAGAAGGCAGAAAGTAACTGGTGGAAGGCAGAGAGATGAAACAGAAGAGGTGGTGAGCTGCCACAGGTCCCGCCTCCACCAGTAAGTACCACTCAGCAGATTCCATCATGGGGGTGATCACATATCACATTTCAACAGGGAAGTGATCACAACATTATACAACTGCTAAAACACTGAGAATAATGGCCTAGCCAAGTTGGCATACAATCTTAACCATCACAGTCCTTGCCTTGTCAACTTGGCACCTGTACACATCTCCTGAAAACATACATAATCTCTGAATAAAGATAATTACAAAGTCATACTTGCACCTAACATGATACAACTAACACGTGTACAATAAAAAACGCACTAGCCCCATTTACATCTTATAAGTGAAGGCAACAAAAATATTAGATGCACAAATACAGAACAAATACTCATAACAATTACAGTCCCCATTTCTGCAACTGGTCACGTGGCCATAACTGGTATTTAGAACTACATTCTTCCACCACCCATTCTGTATTCCCTTTGCCCTCAGCAAGCACCTCAGCTGGTTGTGGTTCTTTGCCTGGTGGGGTGACCCAAACCTTCATTCCTGAAGGGTCTGGGTCATTAGTAGTCATGTGGGAATTAGGTTGCTGTAGGTTTCCGTTGACTTTAATCACAGGGCATGGAAGTGCTAAGAGACGCTCTAAGGAATCTCCTGCATTCCAGACATACTCTTCTTTACCTCCATTATGTAATATCAGTCCAATTTCCTCATGGTAATCCGGGTCAATCACATCAGCCAGTATGGTAACTCTCTTCTTTGCCTGTTAATCCAGAGGCATAAGGAGCCCAAAGTGGCCAGGTGGCATTCTTAACTTCCAGTTCAATGGAATCAGTGATGTGTCTTCAGGTGGGAGCATTCCTCCCTTTGGAACTAAGACCTCTAGGCCTGCAGAGCATAAGGTTGAGGGGACAGGAAGCAAAAATCTTGCAAGTGGGTCACTGGGGGTAATAGTGAGTGGTGCCACTCCCATTTCCATCCCTTGATTCCTGGACCCAGGAGGTGATTTTGCAGCATATTTTCCCAATGCAATGCGTCATTTGATTTCTTTACTTTTACTTCTGTGGGTGTTGATTGTGGATCCAAGTAAAATGAAATACTTGACAATTGCAAACTTTTTTCTGTTTATCATGATGTTGCTTATTGGTCCAGTTGTGAGTATTTTTGTTTTCTTTATGTTGATGTGTAATCCATACTGAAGGCTGTGGGCTTTGATCTTCATCAGTAAGTACTTCAAGTTCTTTTCACTTTCATCAAACAAGGTTGTGTCATCTGCATAATGCAGGTTATTAATGAGTCTTCCTACAATCCTGAATTCTCATTCTTCTTCATGTAGTCCAGGTTCTCAGGTTATTTACTCAGCATACACATTGAATAGGTATGGTGAAAGAACACAATGCTGACGCACACCGTTCCTGACTTTAAACTACTCCGTATTCTCTGTTCTGTTTCAACAACTGCCTCTTGATCTGAATGCAGGTTCCTCATGAGCACAATTAATTGTTCTGGCATTCCCATTCTTAGCACTGTTATCCATAATTTGTTATGATCCACACAACCGACTGTGTTTGCATAGTGAATAAAACACAAGTAAACATCTTTCCGGTATTCTCTGCTTTCAGTTAGAATCCATCTAATGTCAGCAGTGGTGTCCCTGGTTCCATGTCCTCTTCCAAATCCAGCTTCAATTTCTGGCAGATCTGTATCGATGTACTGCTGCAGCCACATTTGAATGATCGTCAGAAAAATTTTGCTTGAGTGTGATATTAACGATATTGTTCAATAATTTCCAAATTCTGTTGGATCACCTTTCTTTGGAAAAGTTATAAATATGGATCTCTTCCAATCGGTTGGCCAGGTAGCTGTCTTCCAAATTTCTTGGCATAGACAAGTGAGCACTTCCAGCACTGCATCCATTTGTTGAAACATCTTAATTGGTATTCCATCAATTCCTGAAACATTGTTTTTCACCAATGCCTTCAGTGCAGTTTGGACCTCTTCCTTTGGTACCATTGGTTCCTGATCATATGCTACCTCCTGAAACGGCTGAACATCAACCAATTCTTCTTGGTATAGTGACTCTGTATTCCTTCCATTTTCTTTTGATGCTTCTTGCATCATTTAATATTTTCCCTGTTGAATCCTTCAGAATTACAACTTGAGGCTTGGATTTTTTCTTCAGTTCTTTCAGCTTGAGAGAAACCAAGTGTGTTCTTCTCTTTTTGGTTTGCTAACTCCAGGTCTTTGCACATGTCATTATAATACTTTACTTTGTCTTCTCAAGCTGCCCTTTGAAATCTTCTGTTCAGTTCTTTTACTTCATCATTTCTTCCTTTTGCTTTAGCTACTCGGCTTTCAAGAGCAAGCTTCAGAGTGGCTTCTGACATCCATTTTGGTCTTTTCTTTCTTTCTTGTCTTTTTCATGACCTCTTGCTTCATGTATGATGTCATTGATATCATTCCACAACTTGTCTGGACTTTGGTCATTAGTGTTTGATGCTTCAAATCTATTTTTGAGATGGTCTCTAAATTCAGGTGGGATATTCTCAAATTTATACTTTGGCTCTCATGGACTTGTTCTAATTTTTTTCAGCCTCAACTTGAACTTGCATATGAGCAATGGATGGTCTGTTCTGCAGTTGGCCCCTGGTCTTGTTCTGACTGATGATGTTGAGTTTCTCCATTGTTTCTTTCCACAGATGTAGTCTGTTTGATTCCTGTGTATTCCATCTGGCAATTTCCATATGTATACTTGCTGTTTATGTTGGTGAAAAAAGATATTTGTAATGAAGAAGTTGTTGGACTTGCAAAATTCTATCATGCAATCTGCGGCATACTTTCTATCACCAAGGCCATATTTTACAACTACTGATCCTTCTTCTTTGTTTCCAACTTTTCATTCCAAACACCAGTAACTATCAATGCATCCTGATTGCATGTTTGATCAATTTCAGACTGCAGAAGTTGGTAAAAATCTTCAATTTCTTCATCTTTGACTTTAGTGGTTGGTGTGTAAATTTGAATACTAGTCATATTAACTAGTCTTCCTTCTAGATGTATGGATATTGTCCTATCACTGACAGTATTGTACTTCAGGATAGATCTTGAAATGTTCTTTTTGAAGATAAATGCAATGTCATTCCTCTTCGAGTTGTCATTCCCAGCATAGTAGACCATGTGTTTGTCTGATTTAAAATGGACAATACCAGTCTATTTCAGCACACTAACACCTAGGATAGCAATGTTTATGCGTTCCATTTCATTTTTGACGATTTCCAATTTTCCTTGATTCATACTTGGTATATTCAACATTCTGATTATTTATTAATGGATACTTGCAGCCGTTTCCTCTCACTTTGAGTCACACCACATCAGCAAATGAAGGTCTCGAAAACTTGACTCCATCCATCTCATTAATGTCAACTCTAATTTGAGGAGGCAGCTCTTTCCCAGTTGTCTTTTGAGTGCCTTACAACATGAGGGGCTCATCTTCCAGCACTATATTAGACAGTGTTCCTCTGCTATTCATAAGGTTTTCACTGGCTAATTCTTTTTGAAAGTAGACTTCCAGGTCCTTCTTCCTAGTCTGTCTTTGTCTGGAAGCTCAGCTGAAACCTGTCCACCATGGGTGACCTAGTTGTTATTTGAATACCAGTGGCATAGCTTCCAGAATCACAGTAACACACAATCCCCCACAGTATGAAAAAACTGACAGATGCATGTGGGTGATTGAACAGACCAGGTAACTAACATTGGTTGGAGAGGTTGACTTCCAAGAAAGAGTATTGATATCTGAGTATGTTACAGATAAGAAAACATTCTTATTGGAGAAAAAAAAGAAAAAAGAAAATTAAATGCTACTTGCAGAATATCGAAGCAAATTATAGAATCATTGGAGAAATTTAGAATACTAATGAGCATTGGGGTCTGAGGGTGAAATGACAGACAAGTTTGAAAAGAGAAAACTCATTTACCAGGAAAATACTGAAGTCACTTCAGCATTCTTGTTTTTGTTATGGTTCAAACTGATAACAGTAGTTGAAGACACTTTGTTCTAAGTTCAGTGTAACACAAGGTAATCAGAATGTTTTATATTATATTTCATTTATCATCATACTTAACACTCACACATATTCACACCCACCTTCCCACTTGCATTCTTTCACTTTTATACTTCACAACTCCAGAAGGCTATGGCTGAGATCTTATACACGTTATTGAACTTTACTTATCAGACTTATGAAGCATATACAGATAAAAGAGAAAAAGCTTTGATTATTAGTTATTATTGATTATTAGACTTTGGCTAGAAAAATTCTTGTAAATATAGCAAATGTTTACTGATGTGAAATAGCTTAATTTTTCAGAGAAGTAATTCTCTAATATTTGAATAAAATAATTAAACCATTGGTCTTAGTGCATGATTCTTTAACTAGTACTATTTCAGAAGATCACATGAAGAAAGCTGGGGATATAAATATAATGCTAAAAATATTTCAAGAACAGGTTAAGAATCTCTAAATCTATAATTCATCACATGAAAAATAATTTCTCTCAGAACTAAGAGTAAAAATTTGTTCTGTCAAAATCAGCTCTTGTATTCAAAGTACAGCAACAGTTGTACTAAGTGCTGTCAAATATATAATGTTTCCTTTATTTCCTTTACATTGTGACTTCTGAAGATTTGGAAAGAATAACTTGCTTTGAGAAAAACAAACAGAGAGGCAAACAGACAGGCTTTCAGGCATAACAATAAAGTTAGAATTAGTTCTTTCTCCAATGCACTCTTAGTCATATAAAGCAATTTAAATTCTTTTCACTGGTGCAGATTGATACCCGTGAAAATATCAGCATTAGGATAACCCTGAAAGGGCCAAAATTAAAAAAGACAACCCAAAGTCCAGTATACATTGAATGGATAAATGAATAATGGCAGATTTATAAAACAGAATAATACACTGAAAGTAAATCATTTACATCTTGACAATAATTACGGATTGTGTGGCCCTATGGGTTTTGACAAATGCATAATTTCATGTGATCACATACAGTATCATACAGAATAGCTTCCCTGCCCTAAAAATACCATGGGCTCCACTAATTCTTCCCTTCTTCTTCCCTTTGAAACTCTGGTAACCATTGATCTTTTCACAGTCTGTATAGTTTTGTCTTCTCCAGAGCCATCACTGAAGTTTTAAAGTTGCCTGCATGTAACATGATCCAGCAGTTATAGTTTCAACTACAAAGGCACTCACTCTGTTACCAATGGATGATTATTTACTGCTGTGCCGAGGTGCAAAGCAGCAACATCTCTAGCTTTCATTTTTCATCCTCTGGTCCTCAACCCAGGCCATGTGCTTCTTTTCACTATCTGTAAGCTTTGAACTAAATGAGAAGAATTGTCATAGTCCCTATGCAACAGAGATTTAATATACAATGCAACAAATATACAACAAAGAAACAAAGAAGTTTTTTGTATGATTATGCAATGTGGTCAACCAAAGAATTTCAGGAATTAGTCTCCTGCTTTTAATTTCCAATTCTATAATTATAACTACTACTACCATCAGTTGCCATTGATTTTAACCCCAAGTGTTGCAGAGTAGAAATGTGCTCCATACAGTTTTCATGGCTGTAACGTTTTAGAAGTAGATGGCCAGGCCTTTCTTCCAAAGTGCCTCTGGATGGGTTCGAACACCAACCTTTTCGTTAGCAGCTGATTGCTTAACTGTTTGTGCTACCAGGGAATTGGTATAAACGTGAGAATGTTATTTACCACCTCCATACCTTGCCTCCACCCCATGTCTGTCAGTGTGTCAGACTCCATACCTATTCAATCTGTATGCTGAGCAAACAATCCGAGAAGCTGGACTATGTAAAGAAGAGCAGGGCATCGGGATTGGAGGAAGACTCATTAACCATCTGACTTATGCAGATGACACAACCTTGTTTGCTGAAAGTGAAGAGGACTTGAAACACTTACTGATGAAAATCAAAGACCACAGCCTTCATTATGGATTACACCTCAACATAAAGAAAACAAAAATCTTCACAACTGGACCAATAAGCAACATCATAATAAACGGAGAGAAGATTAAAGTTTTCAAGGATTTCATTTTCTTTGGATCCACAATCAACACCCATTGAAGCAGCAGTCAAGAAATCAAAAGATACATTGCACTGGGCATATCTGATGCAAAAGACCTCTTTAAAGTGTTGAAAAGCACAGATATCACCTAGAAGACTAAGGTGCCCCTGACCCAAGCCATGGTATTTTTAATTGCATCATATGCATGCCAAAGCTGGACAATGAATATGGAAGACCGAAGAAGAATTGACGCCTTTGAATTATGGTGTTGGCAAAGGATATTGAATATACCATGGACTGCCAAAAGAACGAACAAATCTGTCTTGGAAGTACAACCAGAATGCTCCTTAGAAGCAAGGATGACGAGACTGCATCTTACATACTTTGGACATGTTGTCAGGAGCTATCAGTCCCTGGAGAAGGACATTATGCTTGGTAAAGTACAGGGTCAGTGAAAAAGAGGAAGACCCTCAACGAGATGGGTTGACATAGTGGCTTGAGAGTAACAATGATTGTGAGCGTGGTGCAGGACTGGGCAGTGTTTCGTCCCGGGTGCATAGGGTTGCTATGAGTCGGAACTGACTCTAAGGCACCTAACAACAACCACAATATGCCTTGCTTATCTCGTGTGTAAGAGAGTGTCCAAGAGCTTTTTCTCCATGTGCTTACAATGCAGCTGGCACTCTTCAGAGATCTGTACATGTTTTAACTCATTTACTCTTCATGGATTCATCATGAGAGAGATACTATTTGTATCCTTTTTTTTAAAGTGGAGGAATATGAGTTATAATTTGGTGAGATGACTTTCTCAAAGCTATAGAACTAAACTTCGGTAGGACTAGGATGAGACCTCTG
>NW_004444071.1:676692-677848 GCF_000243295.1 Trichechus manatus latirostris | reverse complement strand
TGGTTATGAATGCCCACTTACAATTGTCTTCCACTCTCCTAAAGAACTCAGCCACTACCTGTCTGTCCATTTGTTGTACTGTGGTGGCATGCATTTTGCTATGATGCTGGAAGCTATGCCAACGTATTTCAAATACCAGCAGGGTCAACCATGGTTAACAGGTTTCAGCGCAGCTTCCAGACTGTGACCGACCAGGAAGAAAGGCCTGCCAATCTACTTCTGAAAATTAGCCAATGAAAACCTTATGGCTCACAAAAAAACATTGTCCAATGTCATGCTGAGAGATGAGCCTCCAAGTTTGGAAGGCACTACACAGTGTCCGCAACAATGGATTCAAACATGCCAACGATCATGAAGATGGCACAGGACCACGCAGTATTTTGTTTGGTTGTACATGGAATCGCCATAATTCAGACCTGCCTAGATGGCAGTGAACAACAACAGGGAAATGAAATGTCCTGCCTTGTTTGGTTTAGGTCAAACACAGGACCACGTCTGTTAAACCTAAGTTGTTGTTTTTATTTTGTTGTTGTTTGTTTGTTTTAGCTTAATTTTCCCTCTTGGGCATCCCATGGACCCTATACCAATTCCAATTATTTATTTATTTATTTTTAATTTTCTAGTCAGCCTCGTTTGTGAATCCCTCTCTAGCTTGGCTACTTCACAATAAATGATACTAGGAGAACTAAAATTGAAAGCTTCATTACTTAACAATCATGTGGGACCCCAAGCCTTTTCTAGCCTGAGAGCACTGGTGTGATATACTGTGTTCCTTGGGAGGGGGCTTCAGGGACCTTTTCTTCCATAATATGTTTAGCTTATCTCCCCAGGTCCTCTATTGTGTAGCAGCACTAATTAGGCCTTGCAAAGGGATGTACATACAGGAAGCTTCCACAGAGAATGTGTATTAGAAGAATCCAGGGAGATGTGTTTCCCTTCAGATCCTCTCATATGTCCGTATTTTATTGGCCAGGATGATAAAACTTGCCAATCAGTAGACCTTATAAATACAGGTTGAGCAACAATAAATCCCATAGTTTAGAAAGGGAAGTGATTGATTTCTGGCAAAGTATTACTTCAAGCTACAATTTTTTTTTTTCCAGCAGAGTTGGACTGTAACATTTTCCTTTCTGTTTTAAGCTTAGAACCTGAAACT
>NW_004444071.1:669177-676404 GCF_000243295.1 Trichechus manatus latirostris | reverse complement strand
GAGGTTCAAGTCTACCCAGAGGCACCTTGGAGGGAAGATTTGGCAATTTACTTCAGAAAAATTAGCCATGGAAAACCCTGTGGAGTAGACTCTAGACTTTCTGGCTCCATGGAGGCTGGATGAACCCCTGAAATTACTGTCCTGAGATAATCATTAAACGTTAAACCAAAAATATCCCCCCAAATCTTCTCAATACCAAATAATAGTATAGATTATCTAGTAAAAAATGTCAGCCTTGGGCATTATGCTCTTTTCAGAACTATTGATATGGCATCAAATTGACAACAGCAAGTAGAAAGATTGGATAGGAACCATAGGGGGTAGTAAGTTTATGTTAATGGTAGAGGAATAACACAGAAAAGAGAATAAGAATGATTATCTAACTCAAAGAATGTAATCAATGACACTTAATTGTATATGTAGAAACTATTGAATGAATTGGTGTATATTTTTCTGTGTATATTCACAACAGCAAAAGCTAAATAAAGAAAACCCTAGGGAGCATAGTTCTATTCTAACACCCATGGAGTCATTATGAGTCAGAGCTGACTCCACAGCAACTGATATCTCATTGCTACTGTGGAATTAAGGAAGGAACATGGATAGTGTTTGGCCTAAAGAAGAAACTAAATAAAAAATATTTTTCAACTGTTCTTCAAAGTTTTTTAGATACAGATTTTAAGGCATAGAAATAATAAGAATCCTAACAGTCAGCCAATTGTAGTCTCTCTTCTCTGACTAGCATGGTGCCCGATACATAATGCATGACCAAAAAGGAAAGAATCCTTTCACTTTTCTTCCTTGTATCTATTCAACAAATAATTCATTTAGCATATGCAGCTTGTTTGGAGATATGTTAAGTGAAATGTGTAAAATGATGAGTAAAGAACAGATTTTTCCCTTTATATACAACACTATCTAGTGGCTGGTGTAAGTATTTATTGAAACACTATTTACTAGTGCTCACAAAGTAGTAAAAGAGCTAACTTTGTGTAGAACAACTGAAAAATACTTTCTGAGGGAAGTGACATTTAAAATAGGTCTTAGAGGTTGATTGGAAATGTATGAACCAGAGAAGACAATATAAGATTATTCCAGTAAGAGGGAACAACAAAAGCAAAAGTTCAAACAGATGAACTTCTGCCTGTCCCCATGTAATTATTTGCAACCTCAAAGATGTTTTCGGATTAATTTTTGATATTAGGAGTGTATTAATATTTTGGTCACATTTTACACATTTGTATATTTCAGTAGCAATGAAATGTTCAATCAATGTGCTATAAACCTACCAATACTCTATCTAACTGTACTCACTGCGTTGTTATAAGACTTAATGAAAAATTAAGCTTTCAAGAAAAAAAATTACTATAGATTTCATAAGATGTATCTGATAGCTTAATACACTAACTTAAGCTATTCATTTTCTGTAATGTAAAATAGAAATTTTAGGACAAGTCACTAATGATAATTAAGAGAACCATAATTTTAATGGATTAAGCATGAACTTTTATCCCTACACACATACACACACACATACACATCACACTCAAACACTACATAAACACCAGGGGAATATAGGGAATGTAATCTAGATTAAAGAGTGAAGCATAGGAGTCAGTCACATCATAAATATAAATGTTTTAAATAATTCATTTTTGTCTAATAGTATCTCAGTTTTTATGTGCTATGGATAAACTTGTGTTCCCACAAAAGATATATTGAAGTCCTAACTCATCTGCCTATGAATGTGGCCTTGATTGGGGTAAAAGGGTCTTTTCTTGATGATATTATCAGGTTTGTCATAACAGAGTAGGGTGGTCCTAGTCTTAATCGCTTCTAAGTGGTGTCTTATAAAAAGGAGAGTCACACATACAAGAGAAAAATGCCATGTGACTATGTATCTACAAATAGCAAAAGAAAACTATGGATAGGGAGCAGTCACCAGAAACTAGGACAAAGGCATGGACGAATTCCTCTCTCAAAGCCCCCACAAGATCAACACTGCCAAGACCCTGATTTGGACTTCTAGCCGTGAGAACTGTGGGAAAATAAATTTCTCTTCTGTAAAGCAATCCACTTTGTGGTATTTTGCTATGGCAGCTACAGGAAACTATGACACTATATTATTAGGTGGACATAATGCTAGGTAAAGCAGAGGGTCAGAGAAAAAGAGGAAGACGCTCAATAAGATGGATTGACACAGTGACTGCAAGAATGGGCTGAAACATAGCAACAATTGTGAGGATGGTGCCGGAACGGGCAGTGTTTTCTTCTCTTGTACGTAGGGTCGCTGTGAATCGAAATCTACTTGACAGCACCTAACAACAGCCCAAATAATGAACTGGAAATCTCCACTTGTTTGTGATTTGTAAGTAAAATACAAAAGTTATCTCTAAAGATTTATAGAAAACTGCTAAAATATTAACCATCTTATGTAATACCACCAACAACAAAACTGTAATGCAAGACATAAATTCCAACCAAATTTGACATTTATATTCTATTCGATATTATAAACCTTAGTTTTCTTACTTGTGGAAGGAGAGGATATTCAAACTTTTTTCGGGTCAGAGAACTCATTTGAGAATATAAAAAGTTAAAGACATTGTCCCCTCTAATCAATCCTGTATTCTCTTTAAATTTACCTTTTTTTTTAATTTTTTTTTCTTCCAACAATATTTTTAGCATTTAGGGAGCCAGGATTACTGAATCAATAATTTTCAAACCACAGGAAGTCCTGTCTTATACTGGTAATTTGACTGGGAAAATATTTTCTTTAGTTTTTGCTGTCATTGATGGATGATGGGGTGACAGTGGGGAATGGAGACTGGGGAATGAACAATGATTCAATAGTCCTCAAGACACATAGAACTCCACTATTTTTTTTCAGGAAGAAATAGTTTTAAATAAATCCTATTGTTTAGAGACTATTCAGTTAAGTTTTCTTTTAAGCAAACATATATTAGGAAACTTCTGTGTACCAGAGACTTCTCCACATGCTGGGGATGGTACATAAAATGCAACTGGGTTAAGGTCTTCTGAGACAGAAAGCAAGACATAAGGATGGGGTACAGATATGGATAAGTCTGTGGATACAATAGATATCAGCTTCTTACCTCCTCCTCCCTTTACAAATAATAATACTGGGTTTTCATGGATATGCCTCAAAACACTAAGACATATAGTGGCTAACTGTCCTAAAGCTGGGCTGAGATCAGAGTTCTAGTATCAACACTGATCTTTCCGGGATGTGTGACTGTAGGCAGAACTCTTAGCCTCTCTGATCTTCAGTTTGTTCCTAGGGAAACTGGATTAGTCATATTGCTCCTCCCAGCTGTCTTGAAGAACAAATGAAATAACTTGAGTAAAAGCACTTTGAAATCTCTAAGTATGTAAATACAAGTAAGTTATTACTATACTTCCTGGAAATTGTTTTATAAATGAATTCAGATATTTCAACGATCATCTGATGAAACACAGCCCTGCTGTTTCATTCTGGGTATTTCAACATGATATTAATAGACATGTTTTCATTTACACATTATATGCAGAGCTTTGGGGCTGTTTAAATGGATCCAATCGTACCTCAAATAAGTGACACTGACTAAGGGCAGATACTTTTACGTTTAGGAAGTTTATTTAAAGACATGTCATTAAAAGACCCTTCTGGTGTGATCGTTGACCTGTGATATTCTCAAACTCTACAGTCTAGTCTGGGTACTGCAAAAATTTTAATGTTGTGTCACTTTGTTTGCCTGAGTTATTCTGCAGAAATCCCTTCTGGTAGTCCAACATCAAAAGAAATGATCTTGTTTTCCTAAGCAAAAAGAACAGAGCCGTGGCTGGCCAGCCTTTACAAGTGCCAACAACATTTCTTCCTAAAGGACCTGCTGTTACACATCAGCCCCAACTGGCAAAGGACACAGACAATGACAGCAATTTTCTTTCTTTCTTTCTTTTTTAGTGTTATTCCTATCTAGTATGTAAAAGGAGAGTAATGAATTCTATACAGACAACATTAATTTATGGTATGCAGACAAGCACTTGCTTCCTTAACCTCCAGACTCATGAATCGTAAATATTACTGTGGAAGGTAAGAGGAACAAGGAGCTGCTACAGACAGAGAAAACCAAAGAAAGTACTTCATTTGGAAGGTATTCTCTATCATAGAGTGCTGGATGCAAAGCAGAAAATGAGATATGTGCACAAAGAAAACCAGTTACAAAGGACTTGCTCATCTTTTTATCAGAACCTTGCTTCCATTTCTTTTCTGTCATTTCTCTAATCTCTTTTGATTTATGAGCATAAAATCTGATCTTTCTAAATTTCCACACTGTTTATATATACAAACCTATGTCAAATTTGCAGCACCCCCTTAAAAATGTATAAATTTAAATATTTCCACTGGTTCTGTTTTGAGCTTCTAGTGATCACCTCTGTAGATTTTGCAATTTTATTCTCTGAAAATTTTGTTTGTATGATATTTTCTGTGATATTTCCAATATTAACCTTAGTCAAGGGGCCAAGTCATCTTCCATTAATGAAGCTTTATGCAGATAATATTCTATGAATATCACAAACTTGCTGAGACCTAAATTGTCCCCAAATCAAAGTACTGACCTAAATTGCCCCCAAATCAAAGTACTAGCCTTTCCCTAGGTCTCCAGTCTTTCATCAGTCTGCTTCTGCCTTTATCACCACCAGGGCCAGATTAAGGCATGTGAGGCCCCTAAACACTGATAATCGGTGGTGCCCCCTCCTCTACTTACTTATGCATTTGAATGGGATATTGAGTTACATATATACATGTATATCTATGTGTGTGTGTGTGTCTTAGCTATCCATGATGTAACTTCTTTTTAAATGTAACTATAATACTAGTGATAGAATGCAAAAGTGGCATATGCCTAATACCACATTTATTGGCATATATAGAGTAATATCAAGCACTGTGTCCCACGCAACAGAAAATGAAAGATGAAACTCACTTGATACATAAATTAAAGCTTTTCGTGTTAGATAAATATTAATAGTTCCAGTATTTTTGGATGTTTGCTATGTTAGCATTATGTTAAATTATTACCCATGTTAATATTATATTAAATATATGCTAGATTGCATCCACATGCATGCCAAACATATTTTAAAGTTAAAGTTATAAACATTATTGTTTACAAACGTTAGCACATAGCATTGTACGTAAGTGCTATATAGTTAAAAAGTAACTTAATTGAATTCATTGCAAAAGCAGACTTATTTGAGGTCCCTCACTTTTGTGCATCATCTGGGACTGGAGTTCGCATTAATTGTGTTTGTAACATGGCAGAGAGCACTGCTGGCCCTCCTAGCTGGAGTTGCTGGATCAGCAGATGTGGATGTACAAGATGGTTCTCTCAAAATGAATCAGAGATCAGTTATCTATTAATATAATCCATTCTTGCCCACTAACCATTCGTATTGGATCCAGATGCATACTGGGTGAACGTAGCAAGAGTTAAACTCAACAGCCCACCCATACAGCTTGTTTGTTACAGAGAAATAGCATACTGCCAAGGGACCCACTAAGATAAGGCATTTCAATGACAGGAGAGGGGACCATAGGAGGCAGATGTCAATGAAGGTGTTGAAACGGTAGGAGCCTCATTGCTTAAACAATCTTTTGCACAAGCACCCTCGTGACCCTGCATGAACTTTATTTCTGGATGACATATTTTCACACGCTGTAGCTGGTATCAGTTTCATTTAGTACCCTGCCAGTTCCCTTCCACTGTGAAGCTTTCTTTTCCTTGTGTCCTGTCTGCTTGGCATCTATGTGTCTTTGCTTTGGACAACTTGTGCCCTTGTTTTGTTGACGCCCTAAGCACATCCCTTTTCATCACTCTCTGGGGGAGCTCAGATCTCCTGCTCCCAAACTGAATTAGATATCTCTTTATCAAAGCTCTGCTACTTCTTTGGTTCTTTTATTATAATCTCATTCTTCTGTCAGTTATTTCCCTCTTAATGAAAATAACCCTATTCTTTCTGAGTTCTGAGGTCCTTCTTCTATCTCTTCTGTCTTCCTTATTCCAAAACTCTCTCTTAACGTTCTCTTTCTAGTCATTTTAAACATCCAAATGTTGATAGAGGCAGAAAATTTAAACAATTCCTTCTTTTACACTGAAAGAAACAAGGATCAATTTTCCCTCCTATGAAACAGGGAATGTGATTTTTATTTGAAAGTTGTGGTAGTAATAAAATTCCTCTTGTAAGAATTTCAGCACTGTCCGTGTTGTTATTACTGCCATTATTGATAAACATGGATCTGATGGCCTCTATAAAAATAGATTTCTTTCCTTCATGGCAGCAGAAAAGAAATAAGGAAATGCCCCTATGCCTCTTTTCTCAAGCAACTCCAGTCTATGGGAAAGTCTAGGTAATATATTACTAAGGCAGACATCAGTGACTATCTGTTGCTCCGAATGTCTTCTGGACTGTTTTTTCTGTTGTTCTAAGTCTTCTTGAGATGACACAGTTTAGTCACTGCCTTGTTACTCTAATTGTAATATCTTCATCATGCTATATACCCTCAGACACTTATGTGAAATGGGAAGTAAAACATCCACACATTACTTTTGAATATGCCTATCTGCTTAAGAAGGGTTTAAAGCTTTCTCTTTACTTGATAAAACTCATTTTATCACTACATCCATTGTCAGAATGTTTACCCCATTTCTTATAAATACCCTACCCCCTTTCCCTAAAAGTATTTACAGAAAATTTAAAATAAAATAGTTTATTTCCTTATGACTGATGTTGCACATGTCTTCTGGGATAACTTCATACTTCCAGTACAAGAAACAATTATTTTTCCTAACTTTATCTGTTTGGTTCATGCAAATTTAGAATGAACACTGGAGACTTAAAAGATTATTTATTAGATTTGTGGACAAAGTAGTGTAAAGAAAAAATGATATCTAACTTCACATCTTCTTTTCTCCCTACCCTCTCTGCATCCTCTGCATAGCTGGGAATCTCCTGATACCTTCTCTTTATCCTGGTCATAAGCTAGAATGCTGACATACGTCTAGTGTTATCTTTGGGAATTATGTGACTTAGAGAGGTCACAGTGTTACTCTATTTTCTTAGAACTTAACCTTGGCTCAGCTGTGCAGATTTTTAATTTTTTCCTCTCAGCAAGAACTAGAGAAGAATGGATGAGTCTCAGGTCATCCTCATAGACTTACATGC
>NW_004444071.1:656917-657898 GCF_000243295.1 Trichechus manatus latirostris | reverse complement strand
AATCACCCTGGCCAATGCAGTTAATCCAGTTTTCTGTCTCTTAGATCATTGGCACAAGGAACAAAAATGGTCAGTTGGTAGTCTCTGACTTCCATTCTTCAAAACCATAACTGTTCTCTGGTAAAAGATGTGCTTTCGGACACTCTGACCTCATATCCCACAAATATCAAGGTCGTGGATTTAGGTAGAGAAGTCCTGTATTAGATTACTAGGTGTAATATGATGAGGCACATCCACCTTTAGAACTCCTGATTCCCGATTTGTGAGTATTGACTCTGAGGAAATGACACCATATATTGTCTGCTGGTTTAGACATACCACATCCTATAGGAAAGTATCCTAAACTGATGAGGAATTGTTCACTAGCTAACATCTTAACTGAGTTTCCAAATGTCATTTCACTTTTCTGTCAACCCAGGTGCTTCTGGATAACGAGGCATATGGGAAGTCCAGTGATTCCATAGACTCACTCCATTTCTCCATTCCCTTGTTCAGAGGTGATGCAGTTTAGGATAGCATGTTTTAAGTGAAAGAATAGTGTTTCATGCAGTATTTTTGTGAGTAAGGGAAGCATATTTTAATCAGTTCCTGTTAGATCTCATTCTTGTGTTAGCCATGATGGCAGGAATCCAATGTAATCAACATACCACTGAAAAGCTGCCTGGTAACACCAGACAGTGGTGCCATATTTGAGGTCCAGTTTAAGACTTTGTTGTTAGTAGGTTGGACAATCAGTAGTGGTGGCAGCTAGATTTGCATTGGCGAAGGAAAGTCTTGAAACTATTCATAAGACTCCATGTTTCTGTTATGGATATTTTGTATACGGACTCTTTAAGAATAGAGGTTGAGGAAGTAAAGGGCAAATCTCTGTGTATATTGATTATTGCGAACATTCTCTCTCATGAATGCCCTATAGAAGTCATTAATGTGGTACACAGATATCTTCACTTTCTGTACTCTTTCTGAGAGGCTTATCCATGG
>NW_004444071.1:654946-656179 GCF_000243295.1 Trichechus manatus latirostris | reverse complement strand
AGGGCCGTTCCTTAAAAGGAGCTGACCACAATCAAGGAATATCGATTTAAAAACTGGCTTAGGTCTAAGAGCGGGGTAAGAGATGGTGGACTCCTCTTTGGTGTCTTAATTAGGTTTCTGCCCACTATTTTTGTGCCTATATAGGGTGACAAACTCCTTAGTAGAGGCACTGTGATCAAATAGACTCTTCCACAGATTCATGTCAGTCTTTAATTGTCTGGTTTATATTTAGTGATCAGGTTTTGTTTGCTTGTTTGCTTTTGATCTTGAAAATATTTGAAGTGAAACAATTGTGTAATGATGCTTCATGACTTTGGTTGGGAAACTAATAATCATATGATTAATAAGAAAATGGAAAACTCATTAGGAATATATACAGATATATGATATTAAGTAAGCTAAAAATATGTCTGACAAATACACATAGCAAAAGTTCATGGGAAATATTTCTGAATCTTACATTAACAGCTAGAACATATGTTGAATATACTGTTTCAGTAGGAAATAAAAGTGAAAAACCTAAATACGACTGGGTGAGAATTCAAATCAATGACTTAATTTTGGTTTCAGGAATTTTTCCCAATTTAAGAAAATAAAAAATTATGCTACCTCCCCAAAATAAAACTTTAAAAAAATTTTTTTTTGCTCCCTTGTATTTAGTATATTCTCTTCTTAAATATTAACTCTGAAATGTCTTTACTGTATATTATTTTTATTATAAAATTGATAAAACATATGTATGGTATGGATATTAAAATGAAAAAAAATAGAGACCATTTCAACTGCACTATGCTTTAATAGATCTTGTTAGATGCAAAACATTTAGGAAAAATATAAACTTCAGATTTATTTGTTTCATAAAAGCAAGAAAATATGAATGTAAAACTGTTAATATTTTTCCAATAATAGATTATCTGTGTACTTTATGTTTTATGTTCAGATTTTGCATTTTTTAAGATGCAATGATGCATTGCAAAGAATGGGAACTGCAGAACACTTAATTGCTCAGGAACCTGTGCATAGACCAACAGGCAGTCATTAGAACAGAACAAGGGGATACTCTCTGGTTTAAATGCAGGAAAGATGTGCGTCAGGGTTGTATCCTCTCACCATACTTATTCAATCTGTATGCTGACAAAATGACTGTATGAGAGGAACATGGCATCAGGTTGGAAGAAGATTCCTTAACAACCTGTGATATGGAGATGACACAACCTTGCTTGCTGAAAGTGA
>NW_004444071.1:651873-653179 GCF_000243295.1 Trichechus manatus latirostris | reverse complement strand
TTCCCACTAAGAAATGCACATTTAATATTTTCAATTGTAATTTTTTTTTCTAATCTGAGGGGTGAAAACCAAGATTACATTTTTGTTTTAATTTTTATATTTTGCTGGTAATAGTTATTATGTTCTCTCCCCACCCCCACCCCATATATTTATTGACCATTTCTATTCCTTTGCTGTGAATTACATATTTACATGGTCATTTTAAATTGAGCATTTCTATTTTTTTTTCATATTTTGGGTTACTCCCTATATCCTGTGGAATGATCATTTTTAGTACACACATTACTAATATCCTCTGTTTGTATGCACATATGCTTTTTTTTAAAAAAAAGAACTTCTTAATTGAGCTGAATGTCAACTTTCACTCTTTAACTCCTTCTTCCAAGCTGCTCACAAATTTATGCATTAAAATGGTACACCATTTCAAATCTTTATTATAAAAGTTACCTGAAGTATTGAGTAAAATTAATTTCTACAAGTAAAGTGTAAAATAATAAAGAAAAATAGAAGAAATCAGCAATATTTATGATTTTTTTTAACATTACTCTCACTATATGTTAATCTTTAAATTTATATATGTGGGTATATCTCAGCATCTATCATGCTGTCTGGATCAGTGGAAAATAAAATCCATGTTTATTCATTTGTATCCCAAATAAGAACAATTTGAGGAAACTGTGCTACTTGAATGCTCTGCCTTTGTATTTATTTTCTAAGATGCCTTATTTTTGTATAAGTTAAAATTAATTTTCAAACCACATAATGTAGGACAATGAAATATGAATAGACATGACAAAAGGCATTTCTCCCTCTGGAAAAAGTTATTGATTTTCTCACAGTATTTACCCTGCATACGTCTTATTCCAGCCAGCTGCATTTCAAAATCTTCATCTAAAACAGATTTTGCAACTACTAATCAGGGATATACTTTTTTCATTAAGTGTACTCTAAATGAAAAAGACATTTTTGATATAAAATATATAAAGTGTTATACGCTGAATTTCTTTCCCACTTATTTCTAAATCAGGGTTTAACTTCCTAGTTGCAAACTTTAAAAATTGGTAGAATCGAAACCAGCTTAAGAATTGAAATAGTCCTGCTCGATAATTGAGCAAGTATCCATTTATATATTAAGTGTATTTTTAAACAAAGTTTATACATTTTGCCAGAGGGTATTATGGTTTGCAAGATTCAAACTCAAATGAAGATTGTCCCTAACCTGGCTCAGACTGAGTTTGCCTCCTGGTGCTGAACTAAATATGAAAAACAGACTTCTGGCCAGGTCCAGATGAGACTTGGGTCAGGG
>NW_004444071.1:649473-650979 GCF_000243295.1 Trichechus manatus latirostris | reverse complement strand
GCACACAACAACAATAATAACAACAACCAGAAACTGGAAGAGACAAGGAAAAATCTTCCTCTAGTACTGACAGAGAGAGCAAGCCTCTGCTGATGCCATGAATTCAGATTCCTAGCCTCAAGAACTATGAAGCATTAAATTTCTGTTCCTAAAATTACCCAGTTTCTAGTATTTTGTTACGGCAGCCCTAGGAAACTAATACACATATGCATTGCATATTGTTTTTTTATTTTCCGCTTGCACTGGCCAGGTCTTCCAGTATCATGTTGAATAGAAGTCATTACAGAGGACATCCACATCCTTGCCCTCTTTCCTCTCTTAGGGGAAATACACTCAGTCAGTACTAATAAGTACCATACATCTGTATATTTTAGTCTAGATAGTCATTACTAGGTCAAGGAAGTCCAGCTTTTAACCATTTGTTTACTCATGGGGCACAGGGCATCGCAACCAATTTTTATGCCTCTGGAGTTCTTTGGGAAGGAGGTAGCCCGATTTTAATGCATTTGGCCTCAAGGTGGGAAACTTTTGAAATGCATGAAACTCAAGAACCCTGAGGTGGAGCCTCATTTTTGGGTAGATTGAACATTGTCTTAGGTGATACCTCCTGAATGTGTTTTCTAAACTTTTAACAGGTTTACCTTTATTTCTGTGAGATATGCCTCCTCACTGTGGTTACCAGTTACTGTGTTCTCGTGAGAATATACTTATCATGAAAATAAGCTATTCCCAGTCTTCATTCAGTCATAGTGGCCATTTACTTCTTGACACCATTCATTGTTTCCAGGTGTTACTGACTCCCTGCTTTTCTAGCTTCTGAACAATAAACAATGCCTTTACGCTAAGGAATAATACACTGCAGTAGTACTTTTCAAAAGACTCGAACTCCTGTAAGTTATTCTTTCCCTACATTCAATCTTAGGGCACAGTCATTGCTTCTTCCTATAGCAAGTGGAATGCACTGCTGTGGGCAGTTCGGCAGCATTTCAGAGCAGCTGTTTCTGATCTTTAGTTGTTAGTACTGCTTTTGTTATACTGAAGAATACATAAAAACGAACAAACGAAAAACCAAACCTGTTGCCTTCAAGTGGATTCCGACTCACAGCGACCCTATTGGATAGAGTAGAACTGCCCCATAGGGTTTCCAAGGAATGGCTGGTGCATTCAGACTGCTGTGGGTCAGTGTTCAGCTGCTAACGAAAAGGTCAGAATTGACTCGATAGCAGTGGGTAGCAGTAGTAATTACAATTACGTATTTGTCTATTTCTTCTTTCTGATCTGTGTTTTACCTCATGTATTTTAAAATTCTGTTCTGTATTGCATACATAGTTAGAATTGTTACGTCATCTTGAAGAATTGGCCATCATACATTGGCAGTCTTCGAATGTGGCAATATTCCTTGTTCTGAATTTTACTTTGTCCAAAATTAATACAGGGACTCCAGCTTTCATTTGGTTAGTTATTATACATTATCACTTTCCCCATTTATTGTTTTTAATTTACCAA
>NW_004444071.1:646073-647737 GCF_000243295.1 Trichechus manatus latirostris | reverse complement strand
TGCCCAATCATCTGGGTGGGAGTTACAAGACCATAACAAGAAAGACCACAGAAAACAATCCATCACACTGTGAAAGTATAGAATAATTAATACAATAAAATAAATACTTAAAAGGAGGAATTAGAATGGGGTAAGATTGGGACAAAAGTTGTACATTAGAGAATCATTAGTTAAAATATCATATATGCTTATTTGGAGTGATTGCTATTAGAAAATCATTACCATATACACAAAGGAGCACATTTGATAAATGATGCCTGAATCATTTTGTTGTTGTTGTTTCAGGCTATTCTGTGACTAGAGTAGCAAGAGACATTTGGAATCAATTGACAGTGATTTGAGTTCTGTTTATGCTACTATGCCACTGCTCCATCTCACACTTGTTGACATGGGTCTCAAGAGACATTAAAATCCTTCTTGATTTTGCCAGTGACTTCTTGGATTGATCTAGGGGGAAAAAAATATTAACATGATCTTTTCTTCAATTTAATCTTTTTATCTGCAAAACAGGAATGGCAATAACTGTTTGTGCCTTCCAAGTCTATTCTGATGACTGATGAGATGACATCTTAAATTATTTGGAGGGAATTAATGGATAAAAGTACAGGTATAATACAGAGAGTAAGATTATCATCAAAGTTTAGAAACACACAAAAAATTGGAAAAGTGTAAATACATTTCAATATGAGAGCCTCAGCCCAGTATTCAAACTCATTTTGAATTCACTCTGCAAATTGACTTTTATATCCCTCATCTACAACAATTACATGTCTTACAACTACAGATTGTCTCACATTAAATATTCCTCCAAGGGACTGCTTTTGCTGAGCTTAACCATTGCACCCCTGTCAGTAGTTGACTGAGCATTAAAACTCCCACCTGCTGTGGAACAGCATGTGACCAAGTCCCACTGCCGGAGTCAAAAACTAGTGACACTGAATTGCACCATGGGGAGACTTTCTCCACCTGCCATCTAATTGCCTCACAAGAACTTTTGAGGGGGACTGGGTTTGAAAACTCTTCAAAAATACAAATAGAAAATTAGGCATGTTTAATTTCAATCCAATCAATTCTATCTTCCTGATATTAAAGAGCTACTTCTAGTATAATACGGTATACTTTAATTAGATATATAACTTAATTATTGATTGTCGTGAAAAGAACTTTAACGACATTTCTGCTTTTTAAAGCTCTCTTTACTATCTAAGGATTGTTTTTGTCCTACTATAGTAAATTGGAAAATTTCCAATTTTTTTTTTCTGTTGCAAATAGAGCATCTTAGGCCTGGAAAATGGGCAGAAGAGATACTTAATAAACATAAATTCTGCTGGGTAATTTTTGTTTTGTTTTGTCTTTCTGTGGAGTCTAATTGGCAGGACTACATCACAGAATGTTTGTTGACTTCTCATGAGGGAAATAAGAGTAAAGAGGAGACACTTAATACGAAGTAAAGGACAAAGGAAAGGCGGGGGAAGGAAGGCCTATGTCTGACACTAAGGAAAACTATATAGAGAAAAAGCCAAAAACAGAGTGTTGTGTGTCATTAGGACAAAAAATAAATAAATAATACTCCAAGGAGATTATTTTAAGCATGATGCTATTCAATTACTGTATATAAATTCATAAATAGTCGCAATTTATTTTAAAACAATTCTACTTAATCA
>NW_004444071.1:643866-645543 GCF_000243295.1 Trichechus manatus latirostris | reverse complement strand
ATGCGGGCCACACCCCCAAGGAGACTCCCTTTCATCTGATTGGCTACTCACAGTATATTCAATCATGGGAGTGATTACATTAAAACACTAAGAATCATGGCCCAGCCAAGTTGACACACAATCTTAACCATCACACAGTTGAAAGGGGAATTTCCTTGGGGGCATGGCCTGCATCCAATATATATAGCTATTTTGGAAAAGCTCATCCTCCCTCAGTCCTGCATCTGGCTCGTCATCTTCTGGACTCCAGTTCTTGGGACGTAAGCCAGCAGCCTGACATCTAACCAGCAGATTCTGGGATTTGTCAGCTCCCACAGCCTCATGACATACTGATTTTGGGGTTTGCCAGCCCTCGCAACCACATGAGTCAGGACAAGCCTCTAGCCTGATGCCTGACCCACAGATTTGGGACTTAACAACCTCCATAACTGCGTGAGACCTTTGCTTGAAATAAATCTGTCTCTCTCTCTCTCTATGTATATATATACATATATATGTGTGTATGTACAGATTTATATATACACTTCACTGGTTTTGCTCCTCTAGAGAATCCAGCCTAAGACACTTTCTTTGTAGTTTTACTTTTTATTTGGTAGAAAATAGCTAGAAAAATAAACGTCTGAAAACTGAATTTTATTTAATGATTTTAAATGAAAGTAATGAATTTACATAATATTTCAATCAAGTATTAGTACAATATTGTTTAAAACATAAAGAGCAGTCCTATGTGCTCTGTCTCCACCTCACCTTCCACTCTCTCTCCGCAGCAAGGACTTGCAATATTATTACTTGTTTCTTCTGATAATACACTCTCTGATTTTTTACTCCAATATTCTAAATCTCTTCTCAATAATCTTACTGCCTTCACTTTCTCTTCATGGCTTTTCAATGTTAGAAACTTCTTGCATTATCTTAACATATCTGTTTTAAGACATTGTTACAAAGCCTGGCCTTATAGGCTCATGCTCATGCCCATGCATTATCCATGTGGCAATCATTGCTTCATTTGGAAAGACAGATTCTTGATAAGCAGTAACCTACTTTTTCAGATACTGGAATATCAAGCTCTTGAACATTTCTTTTCCATTTCTCAGTGTCTTAAATATGCAATTAAAGTTTTTTTGTACATATCGCTCTCAATTATCTTGACCCTAAGAGAAGAAGTAAAGTCACTTAGCCCTGGGAACAATGATCAGGCCATACTGACAAATCATAGCAGTGGTCAGACATTTTATCTAACTCTTTAAGAAAAAGAACGATTTTTTTTTTTTAATGGACTGAGGTATCCCTAGTATTTAGCATAACATACTTCACTTACATTTATTTATTTGTTTTTCTGTAAACAAATAGGATTTATTGTCACTCTTTTAAATGTTTATCTGTAATCTGTTCAGATAAGCAAACTGTTATTTGAAATTCCATCTCTTCCTAAGTATAATTTTTGTGATTCTATAAAATCAACAAAATGATTTTTAACATACAGTGATCATAATTTATTTTAATTAATTGGATTATATTTCACCGTACAAAACAAAATGAAGTGAACTAAAAATGATATAATAGAACAATATAAAATACAGACATGGAGAAGTACTTTAGAGAAATCATTAAATTACTGAAAGGGAGAAATATGAAAATTATGAATTTTCATATTATGAAAGTGAAAAGGTTTTGTGA
>NW_004444071.1:624378-643560 GCF_000243295.1 Trichechus manatus latirostris | reverse complement strand
TATACTTTATAGCTATAAAATGCAAGACCATGATAGCAAACATTTCTTTAATTAAAGTAAGGTAGTTCTTGAAAATATTAAATTTTTAATGTTTTATTCTACTTCATCTATATAATAGATCTATTTGGATTCCTGAATAAGCTCTAAAAATAAAGCTTCTCAACAGTTCTTAAAGCTTTAAATTTGAATTGGCCTAAAACATTTAAAGTCTTCTCTAGTACAGAAAATAATCAGTGACGCCTATATGTATATTTTATTAGCTCCATTGTATATTTTATTTTTTGATTGTTCTATAAACTCTAAATAAGTTTCTCACAAATTAATATCATGTAATTTTTTAATTACATTTGAATATACCATGGACTGTCAAAAGAATGAACAAATCTGTCTCAGAAGTAGTACAACCAGAATGCTCCTTAGAAGCAAGGATGACGAGATTACATCTCACGTACTTTGGAAATGTTATTAGGAGGGATCAGTCCCTGGAAAAGGGCATCATGCTTGGTAAAGTAGAGGGTCAGCAAAAAAGAGGAAGACCCTCAACGAGATGGACTGACACAGTGGCTGCAACAACAGGCTCAAGCATAACGATTGTGAGGATGGCACAGGACCAGGCAGTGTTTCGTTCTGTTGTACATGGTGTTGCTATGAGTCGGAATTGAGTTGATGGCACCTAACGACAATTTTTAAAACGGAAAAACAATGTCAATTTACAATTTGTTTTTTCCTTTCTGGGTAGCTATAAGGAAATACATAATATAATATGTAATATTGATTTTGTCTTTTTTGTTTGTTTTTTTACAGCTTCATTTTCACAATTAAATGTTTCTTATAGGACGCAATTATATAGGACAGGTGTAACTTTGACAGTCTAAAATCCTGCTGCTTAACTCATCGTGTACTTTTATATTAAATTATAAAACCTGATTCTCTACAGCACTGACAGATAGTAAGATAAACAGCGCAGACAGAAAACATTGTCTATCTTCTCTCAGGTGCTTAATGGACGAAGAGAATAAAAATAAATGAGTAGGAAAAAGACAGTACATAAAGCCCCTGTGGACTTATTCTATTAGATAAAGCAACTTAACAGGGAGAAAAGTGATCACTTTACAGTGAAGATTAACTTCTTGCAGCAAATTTGATAAATTGTCATCATTCCAGGCAATTTGAGGTAATGCGATCCCCATGTCTGAATGGTGTAATTACTTAGATACCCTGTGAGCTCAGGAACTCTAGATCAATCACCCAAAGACTTGGCTGGATCTGCACCTACGTATATGCATCTGGGGTAAAAATCACAACAATCAGATCTACAAAGATTGAAAAAGTAATAATAAAGAAAAGAAGGAAGGTTAAATACTGAATACAGATACTGAGTTCCTGGCTTTTCCCAGTGAAATTTTCTCGAATCCATAAATGTAAAAATAACCAGAAATCATTGTTAGGTTTATCTTCACATATTCCTGTAGTATAAAATTAAAATTAATATAAAACTGAATTCTATTTTTCTAACTTACAGTATAAATTAACTTGCATCCAAAGTTTTTTATTTTTAATATTTGATGCAAGTTAATTTGGATTTTAAAGTTTTTTTTATTTGTTTAAAAAATTAGATAATGTCAAAAGTAAAAATCAAAAGAGGGAAACATGGAATTTATGTCTAACATATATTTTTTATATCTCTCAGGTAAGGATATCTGGATGAGGTATAAAGGATTTAGTTACCTCTGGATCTAGATACCATGTCAAAGAGACTGATATACTTGCTATGATATTTTGTTTATAATGATTAAACTACAGAAGACATCAAAACGCCATTTCACTATCCAAAGATGTTTTCCATATGTGGTAAATGAAAAACAAAAACAAAATACAACAAAAAAATCATCATCCGTTACAAATGGGAACTCTATATACTGCATTATGACTTTATTTCACATGCATAACCTTCTCTAATGGTTTAGGAAAGTTTTAGAGAAAAGATATCATACTCATAAACAATCTGTTTCACTTGCTGAACAAATGCAATCTTCCACTTACATGGGGCAACCAAGTTTAAATGTTTCATCAGCACTTCAGTCTAATTCAACAAAAACGAACTCGTCATCTTCCTCCCAATAGTCCTGATCCATCTTCATGCTTCCTGTTTTGTTTAATGGTATCATCAGTCATCCAATCAACACTTTCAAGATCTTGAACTTTTCATTAATTTCTCCCTATCTCTCATCATGTCAGCAAATCCTAGTGGCTTTATCTTGATGAAGTACTTTACTTTCCTTCTCTTCTTGTGAAAATGACAATGCTTGGGCCAACATTAAAATTTGTTTGTAATTGGAGTGTTTTATTATAGACCGATCTATTTCAAAACAGCTGTTCTTCTAATCTACACTAAGTGTTGCTATCTCAGCAAATTTGGTTATAGTTTATCTCTGAATATGTCTGTATTAGTTACAGTTCAAATTCAGCTGTGTGTAATAGAATTCTAAATTAACATTTATTTAATAGGTATAGAAATGTATTTTTCTCTCATGTACCTGGGCTGTATAATGACTCTTCTCAAAATTATCCAGGGACCTAAGCTCCTGCTATATTATTACCCCCACTGTTCTTAGCATCATTTGAGGAGGCTTACTACTGTGAATATGATACAAGCAAAGGATGGAGAAAGAGATTAAAGGGTAAATAAAGAGCATGCCCTGTTCATTAAGATTATGTATTGCATACATCATTTTAACTCAAATCTTATTGGCTAAATCTTAATTATATGGACATAGCTGGATTTACTGACAATGGGTAGTTGTAGCTGCCCTGAGCCCAAATTCCTTACCATGGCATATGACATCTTTCTGGATTTGCACCACTCAGATCGCCCTTCAAGAATCTTCTAGGGAGAAATGTAGTTAGCTGATTGCCTCCAGCTGCCACACATGGGAACCACCTCAATGTTTATACTGAACATATGGTCTCTCAGGTTGCTTCCAGGCAATGACATGATATTGTGCAGGGTACTAGAACAGACCATTCCTGCCGAAAGTAGGACTTCTTTAGCAGACAGTCTTTATTTCAGGGCTCTCTGTCATATGGATAATTATTTTCTAGAGCTGCACCATAGTCTGAAGTACTTCCTACTCAATCCTCCTTCCTTTTCTCTCTGCTTTTCTAGATATCAGACCTGTATTACCATCTGAAGGTTATCCCTGCCTCCCCCTCAACCTTCTCTCTGTTATCCTTTCACAGGCATTTCTCTCACTAAATCTCTTGCACAGGTAATTGCATCTTGAAATCTGCTTCTTAGAGATGCCAAATTGAGCAGCAGTGTACCAGCTTAATTTAGGAACTCTAATATTATGAGAATACTAGAAAAATGTTTACCTGTGTTTACTGACTATGCAAACACATTCGACTGTGTGGATCATAACAAATTATGGCTACTATTGCAAAGAATGGGAATTCCAGAACACTTGTGCTTGTGAGGAACCTGTACTTAGACCAAGATGCAGTCATTCAAACAGAACAAGGGAATACTTCATGGTTTAAAGTTAGGAATAGTTTGTGTCAGGGTTGTATCCTTTCCCCATTCTTATTCAATCTGTAAGTTAAGCTAACAATCCAAGAAGCTGGACTATATGAAGAAGAACATGGCATCAGGGTTAGAGGAAGACTCATTAAAAACCTGTGTTATGCAGATGACACAACCTTGCTTGTTGAAAGTGAAGAGGACTTGATGCACTTACTGATGAAGATCAAATACTTCAGCCATCAGTATGGATTACACCTCAGCATAAGGAAAACAAAATTCCTCACAACTGGACCAATAAGCAACATCATGAAAAAGGGAGAAAAGATTGAAGTTGTCAAGGGTTTCATTTTACTTGGATCCACAATCAATGCCCATGGAAGCAGCACTCAAGAAATCAAACAACGTATTGCGTTGGTCAAATCTGCTGCAAAAGACCTCTTTAAAGTGTTGAAACTCAAAGATATCACTTTGAGGACTAAGGTGTGCCTCACCTAATTTTCGATTGCCTCATATGTATGGGAAATTTGGGCAATGAATAAGAAAGAATGAAGACAAATTGATACCTTTGAATTATGGTGTTGGCAAAGAATATTGAATATATCATTGATTGCCAGAAGAATGAACAAGTAAGTCTTGGAAGAAGTACAACCAGAGTGCTCCATAGAAGCGAGGAAGGCAAGACTTTGTCTCACGTACTTTGGACATATTATCAGGAGGAACAAATTTCCTGGAGAAGGACATCGTGTTTGGTAAGGTAGAGGGTTATCAAAAAAGAGAACTGACACAAAGGTTACTAATAACAACAATATTATGACTATGCAGGGGAAATTAATTGTGGAGAACCATCAGCTGTCTCTGCTATAAATTAATTGTAAGTCTTCAGTAGTTTACAGAAACTACAGTAAAGTTTTAAAATTAGCTTAAGATAAATGCTAAGTTTTGGAGGTATTAGTAGGTCATATGCAAGAAGATGTTGAAGAAAGTGAAGTTTTCAAGGATTTTATTCTACTTCGATCAACAATCAACCCTAATGGAAATAGCAGTACAGAAACCAAACGATATGTTGCATTGGACAAACACGTGGCAAAAGACAGTTTCAAAATTTTAAAAAAGCAAAGATGATACTTTGATGACTAAGATTCTCCTGACCCAAGCCGTGGCATTTTCAATCACCTTGTATGGATTTGAAAGTTGAACAATGAAAAAAGGAAGACAGAAGAAGGATTGACGTATTTGCATTGAAGTGTTGGTGAAGAATATTGAATATACTATGGACTGGTAGAAGAATGAATTAATAAGTCTTGGAGGAAGTACAGCCAGAATGCACCTTAGAAGAAGGATGGTGTCTCAAGTACTTTGGACGTATCATCTGGAGGAACCAGTCATTGGAGGATGACATTATTCTTAGTTAAGTCAAGGGTTAGCAAAAAAGAGGGAGACCCTAAATGAGATGGATTGACACAGTGACTGCAACAATGCACTAAAACAGAGGAATGATTGTGAGGATGGCACAGGACAGGGCAAAGTTTCATGTTCTTATACAGAAGTTGTTATGAGCTCGAGCCAACTCGACAGCACCTAAAAATAACAATAATATGCAAGAGAAAAGTTATTCTGTTCAAATTACAAAGAGATTTTCAATGTCCATTATTGTAAAATAAGTGTTCAGAATTTATAGGATTTTCAGGATTGTTCTGTAGTAAAAAATAAAAGATGTTTATTTTTTTATCCAGAATTTTCTAAAAACTAAGCACTTTTTTTTTTGTTTGTTCTTGAAAATCAACCTTATTTTTAAAATGCTAGGAAGCAGTATTTGATGAAATATCATAACATCTGGCCTAAGTACAGAGCCAAAATTCTTTACCATCGCATCTGAATCTGGTTTCTTCTTCCTTTGCATTTAGCCATTCCACCTGGAGGATAAGGCAGACTCTAACTATGTCTTAGTCCTACTGAGGAAAGAAAGTTATAAGAAGCATCCTGAAATAATTGTTTCATTAAAACTCTATAAATATTGGTACATAAACAACTCTACTTCAGGAACTTTCTGAATCAGTATAACACAAAATAAAGAAAAGAGCTTTAAGTGAGCATATTTTAACATCAAATAAGCATCAGTTCAAATGTAAAGTTTGCAATTGACTACACGTGACCTTGAGCTAAATTTCCCCAAGCCTCTATAATAGTTTGCCTCCCATACGTTATTGTGTAGTACAGTGAGATAATTTAAAGAAAAGTGCCTACCACAAAGAAAGCACTTAGTGGGTGGTTTCTAACTACTACTATTGTTATCGCATTATTGTTATTGTATTGTTGTTGCTACTACTGTAGTTATTATTATTTTCTTCAACATCCTGATCTGTTTATTTTGAAAATTTTGATGCCCGAGGATACAATGGTCTTCAGTTAAAATCAGTAAAATTAGTGTTGACAGCCTGGTGAAACAAAATTATTTTTGAACCTGTCTGAGTACTTCATGAGAACATCCAGATACACCTGGAGTAAGAGCTTTACAGAGGTTCCAGGAGTCTCTTGCATTAGGGGGTGTGAACAAGAATTAGCAAAATTTAGGTTGTCATTTTTCATATACCACAACCTCCAATTTATTTTTTTAGAATAGTGAGATCTTTGAGCATTTAAATTACCTTTTTGATGTCCCCTCTGATACTGCTGTGGATTTGATTGAAACTCTCCTTTTTGCCTTATCATCTGCTAGTGACTCATTTGTTCAATAAAGTCAAAAGGGCATCCTCAAATGAAGTAAGTGCTAGTTGGATGGTGCTACAGATTGGCAGAATTAATCCTTTTAATACCAACATGACATAAAGGAGAAAGTAGAGACACTATTGATACTTCGGGAGAGTTATCTAATCTCTTTGTGCTTCAATCCTCTGCTGTTAAATAAGGCTAATAATTGCACTAATGCATAGGCTTGTTGTGAGAGTTGCATTATATAGGTAAACTACTTGTAACCATATAAAGTGTTTGTCCTAGAGGGAATGTGTTTGAAAGAGAGTGAGATCTATATAATTTTGCAAATAAGGTACCATGAGTTGGAGGTGACTCAACAGCAGCTAACAGCAACAGCAACAAATCATCTAACAAGATGATCAACATTTCTCTTGACTATTTTCACACAAGGAAGGATTCTACAGCTCATCATTTAGGAATGACAACTTCTTCACCTTCCCTTCCCTCTCAACTTTGAGGGGACTAGATACACTTGGGATTGAACAATATTACTTAACATGCTACAGCTATGTAGTTAAAAATGCCTCAGCAATTAAGCTCAAGTGAAGGAAATCCAGCAAGCTATACAGCTCATCTCTGAAGCTACATGACGTTAATAATTACAGTCATTTTTGGAAGTGTATTACTAAACTCTAGAGAGGGGTTTTTTTAATGGTGGCTAAACCAAGGCACTGAGATGTTACTTCAGCAGCACTTCCTCGAGGCAGAAAGAGGATACAAATGATAGCACTTTTCCAAGGCCAAGAACTCCAAACCATCTGTGCCCTCACAGCTGAAGCATGCTGACAAACAGCAAGTAGATAAGCATTTGATAATGTGGAGAACAACCAGAAATAATATGATACATTGTTGAACATACATCAGAGGTAAGGATTAACATTCATTTTTTTTTTGTTACTGTTTTAGCAAAATTATTGGAAGTATGTGAATTGTTACACAGTAAATACAAATAAACACTACTCAGATAAAGAACTAAAACATTACTAACACCCCAGATTTAGTCCTATATCCCTTTGAAAGCACTATCTCTGAAAGGCAGCACTATGATGACATGTAACACTGTAGATGAGTTTTGCTTGTTTTTTAACTTGAAGTAAGTGGAATCATATAGTTTTTTTCTCTTCTATACTTCATTTCATTTCTTCAACATTTTGTTTTCGAGATGTAATATTGCTTGAAGATATTCCTTCAATGTGGAACTTTATAAAAGAAACTATATATGATTTAAGGAGTTCTGGACATGTATTAATGATTAAATTATCTTGACCTACATTTATATCTATCTGTCTCTCTATTGTAAAAGGAAAAGTTTCAAACTGGAGGTGCTCATGTCAAACTAAGAATGCTGTGGCCAACATGCATTCTCAGGAAACAAAAGGTAAGGATGTAAACCATTTAGAAAGAGTGTGTCAAGATGTAAATGATTTTTCTCAGGAGGAATGTGTTCATAATTAGCTGAACCAGTCAGGATGTAAAGCATTTGGGAAGAATGAGTAAAAGAAGAGTATTTGTTCCAGGAACCAACCACAGTCATGAATAGCTGACTAGAATTCTACAATCAAGTATAATCTACCTGGCTGACATCTCACACCTAACTGATAACTCACTCCTCCCTAATCAAGTGGCCAACCTTTACATTTCAAAGGACTTCAAGCTGAAGCTAATCGTATCTACAATCATTTATTAACTCCCTCCTTGTTTTTGTTATCTATGTATAAAGACCTCCCTCTCCACTTAAACGGTAGAGCACTTTGTATTTTTACCTAGTGCTGCCCAGCTATAGCTCTTCTATTCCTCAATAAAACTCCTTTTCTTTCACCCCTAACAGAGAACAAAATTTTCTTCTTTGACATTTCTGGTGTCAGAAGTGAGATTTTGAAGATGCAATGTCTTTTTAAATCCCTGAGACAGCAAGGACACAGGCATGGTACTGCTGAGCCGCTTTGGGATCTCTGCCTTCGCAAATTCCAGGAATACTTTAAGGTAAAAAAAAAAAAAAAAAAAAAAAAAAACTCTTGAATTTGAGCTCTACTCCCTTGAGTTGAAAGCTCTTTGAGTTTTATTGTTGATTTGGTTTGGTTCTTGCAAGTAAAAGTTTGTTTTGACTGTCGTTATAAAATGGGGAGTGCCATATCTACAGGAAATATGGAGTCAACTTCTGGGACTTCTGCTCACTATATGAACCAAGCATTTTGATCCCTTAACATGCATGTTCTTGTTTGTCTGGCATAACCTCACTCGGGACAGTTTGAAAAATTAGTGGCTACTTTTTGATACTTTCCAATTGAAGAGATCAGTATGTTTACAATAAGAGCCTAGATCTTTAGCCAGCATAGTGAATTAGGCTCAGAAAAAATTAAACCAGGTTTTGTATTATTGTTACAAAGGAATCCCAGAGTCTTTAACCTGTAAAAATATGTGGGTATGGGTTGAGCATCTTAGATGATCTTATGGTACTCACCACCAACAGAAAGACATCTGTGAAAAGATAAGCTGAGACATGAGATGGGCCAGAGCACTAGGCTGCCCACCAGCCACAAGAAAACTCTCAATGCAACAAACGCACACTGTGAAACAAAACCCTGATCAAACCCCACAACAGACTACCTGCTACAAATTTTATTTGACTCTGAGAGGTGAAAGTTTCAACCTATTCTTAACATCCTTGATAAATGTGCTTGGATTTTCCCTCTACCAGGAAACTGACATGGTGTTCATATTCAAAATGCTGTGAGATGAATGTACTTGAAGTAATTTAGAATTTCAGTGATCACTTCAGGAAAATTAGTTTTCATCTACTCTTTCTTCATTCTATTTTGGAAAAATGAGTTTCTATTTGCATTTTATTTTTTTTCCCTGGGGAACTTTTGTTTGATGTTCCGGTTTTGTCAGAAGGTCTGATATCCCTTCATCTGATACTCTGGAAAGTTAATAAGTTCACCAAAGACCTGTTTTTCTGTTGATTTGAGTTGATCTCACCAAAGATTTCTGTAATACATTTTAAGAAACTGTATTGCTTGTATTGTGTGGTATTGTATGAGCCTAGATTTTGACCTGGCCTCACAGACTGATGAGTTTATGTGATTTTTCTATTTTGTTTTTGTTCTGAGAGCTTGTCTTTGGTCTACAACCTTGTGTTAGAGTTTCTGTCTTGTATCAGGTTGGAGGCCATGCTGGCAGTTGCTGTTTTTCATGAGACTGTCTTAAATCTAAGTTCTTTTCTCTTCCAAGAAGAACCGTTTCTTGCACTTACCTTATGATCTGGGCTTTTAGTAGCTACTTTGAGAAAGTTTTATATAAATTGGTCTATCTGAAAAGTGCACTGAAAAAAGATGGATTGTTTATTTTAATCAGGCCTTAAAAAAAGACAAATTTTTCAAAATTGTTTCTCTGAAGGATTCTATAAAGCATGCAAAGGTATGGTTATGAAAATATAGTAAGTTCCTACCTCTGAATGGTATTATTAAATTAAATTATAATATCCCTTCAAGAAACTTATTCTGATCAGTGATAAATATGTGCTTATATAAATTGAATAGTCTTAATATTCCAAGGAATTAATGAAAATGAATTTGTTCTGACAGAGGATTTTAAGTTTATATTAACCTTGAAAGCAAATTCTTAAAAGCAAAACTTTTCTAAGTAACTTAATCTAGATAGTATATGAAATGTGTTTTATTTCAGGAAAGGGAGTAATTTTTATTAATGAAGAGAAAGAAGGATAAACTGCCTACCAAGAGATTAGTAAAAATTAGAAGGAAAAGAATCTAGTTACCATTACCTCTTGTCTTTCAAAGGAGCCCTGTTGGTATAGTGGTTAAGAGTTCAGATGCTAATCAAGAAGTTGGCAGTTCGAATTCACAATTGCTCCTTGGAAACCCTATAGTGTTGCTATGCATTCGGATGGACTCCACAGTAATGGGTTGTTTATTTATTTATTTATTTAATTTTGGTTTGTCTTTCAAAATACCTAGACCAATTTAAACATATATAAATTAATTGAGATTAACTGATTCTTGATAATGAACCCTGAGACCCATACTGCTCCAAAGATAGTTTTGAAAAGACCCCTCCCAACCAGGTGAAAACCTCTTTAAGTAAAAAGAAAATAAGACATATGAAGCAGACATTATAGAGGTCTAAAATAAGAAAAATGCAGTCTTAATACAGTTACTGGATACAGTTACTGGAAATTGAGTGGGTGACCAACATAAAAAAAAAAAAAAAGTGAACAAATCTAAAGTTAGATTGAGAAAATATAAGAAACAGTTAAAATTTGAATGGGAACATAGACTATTCAGACAAACTTTACTTCAACATTAATTGTTTTATAGTATGTAAATTTAAATAATTCCCAAGATTTTCAGTTAACTTATTAATATTAAATTGAATAAATGAATAATTGAAGTTTATAGACTTACTTTTTATGCCATAGAGAGAGAATGTATAGATATATATAGATCTAGGTCTAGTAATAAGTTGTGGTCGTTTTTACCAATTAAACAGTAGTACTATAAGAGATATGTAACAACGACAAGAAAGTTAAAAGGGTATTACAAATAAATTTATTTAATATGGTCAAAGTTCTTATTTACTGCTGCTAAAAGTTTGGTGGGTTAATTTATGAGAATTTTTAAGGGTGTTAATATCAAATAGCATACAAAGAAAAAATTCAGTTTCTCCCTGTTAACAAAATTTTCTTTGATTACTGGGTTGAAGAGTTAAATTTTATTCTTTATGCTTTCTGCCTTGAAAGCAAGAGTTCGGAAGAGTAAATTTCTGAGACAAAAACCAAACCGCGTGGCTTTGGAAAAAGCTAAGGTTTTTTACCTTTAAAATTCTAGGTTAAATAACTCAAGTATTGTTTCTCAAAGAATTGTGATGAACTCCTGACAACTTGGAAAATTTGTGGAAAGCCAGAGAAGAGTTGTTTCTGTTTTATAAAGTGAAGAGTGTTGAAAAAGGTTTATTTAATATGTTGAGTTACATGAAACACGTTGTGTCATGTATTTAATTTTGTCCCCCAAAAATATGTGGATCGATTTGGCTAGGCCAAGATTCCCAGTATTGTTTGATTGTCCACCATTTTGTTATCTGATATGATTTTTCTATTTGTTGTATATCCTATTTCTATGATGCTAATAAAGTGGGAGAGGTGGCAGTTATGTTAATGAAGCAGGATTCAATCTATAAGATTGGATTCTGTCTTGAGCCAATCTCTTTGGAGATATAAAAGACAGAAGCAAGCAGAGAGACATGGGGATCTCATACAACCAAGAAAGCAGTGCTGGGAGCAGAGCACTTCCTTTGGATCCTGGTTTCCTGCACAGAGAATTGCCTAGTCCAGGGGAAGATTGATGAGAAGGAGTTTCCTCCAGAGCTGACAGAGAAAGAAAGCCTTCCCCTGGAGCTGATGTCCTGAATTTGGACTTCTATCCTACTAGACTGTGAGAAAATAAATTTCTCTTTGTTAAAGCCATCCACTTGTGGTATTTCTGTTATAGCAGCACTGAATAACTAAGACATGTTGTAAATCAGGAGAAGTACCAAATTTTATTTGAGTTTAAATTTATGTGTCAATCATGTCTGCCTGATATTAAACAACAAGCACATAATATTATGTCATAATATTTTTTATTTCAATTGCTAACTTGGTCGCAACTTTTTGTGCTTTGAATCTAGCATCATAAAAGCCAATGGTTTTAACTGGGGAATTCACGTTTTACCTATGGAGTTTTTATTATTATTTAGATATTTACAAATAAACAAACAAACTCATTGCTGTCAAGTTGATTCTGACTCATAGTGACCATAAAGGACAGAGTAGAACTGCCCCCTATGGTTTCCAAGACTGTAAATCTTTATGGAAGCAGACTGTCATATCTTCCTCCCATGGAGTAGCTGGTGAGTGCTGAACTTTCAGTTAGCAGTCAAGTGCTTAACCACTGTGCCACCAGGGCTCTTTACTTAGGACTTAATAATCCTGGTGTATTCTTAGTATATCCTGACTATTTGCTATTATATCTCAAGATTATTTGTTATATTTGAAGTTCTTTGAAAATAAGATTAATCATATGTTTAGAGATATTTTTGACTAAAGTTATTTTTTTTTAATTGACTTTATTTGATCTTGCATTACTTTTGTAATTCCTACCAGGTCCTTCTCTTTTAAGAATTATTATTGTAAGTTAACCACTGCCATTTTTTAAGATGTCATCTGCAGATAAGTTTTACTTTGCTGATTCTTGGAAAATGCTTGACAAAATATTTCAACAAAAATGAACTATATCAGATTTATGAAAAGGACTGTAATATTTTGAATGTGGATACAATTGGACTGAATCAAGATTTCTAGAATGCTTACGTAGAAACTGATGATGTTTTCAGACTGCTGATGATCCAGAATTTCATGGAACCAAAATTAACTACATAGGATGAAGTAAACTAAAAGAATTACTATAAGGTTTATATGAGAATATTTTACTGATGTTCAATGTTTTATTTTCTAGGTACAATAGGTCATTTTTTCTTTCTCTTATTTTAATGTAAATATCAATATTTCAGTAACAAATAACACTATGTTGGCTACAGAATATCCTATGGTAAGGGCTTTTTCTCGTCTCCTGATTCTTGCTATTTGACTAGCCCAAATGGCACGTCTGTGTTATGCAGCTCTAACTTTTGGCCTTGTCTCCCACCTGGATGGATTAGCAGATGAACTATCAGATTGAGCTGGACACAAGGTTGAATAATAACTTACTTACCTCTAACATCTGACATCTTCCTTTAAGGGCTCACTAGTCCAGATCTATATTTCAACGGTATTATCATTTGGCTTCTATTTTTGTACCTCAAATAGGATTAGAATATGCTATGGCTCGTGTCAAAGTTCTAACTAAATATATGCAGAGTGTTTTAAATGATTACACCTATGGACTCCAAGAAATGAATATTGAAATGGCTATGATGAAAGCAGTAGTTCTTCAAAATCAAATGGACCTCGACATCCTTGCTACTGCACAAAGAGCCACCTGTGATGATTAAGGTTATGTGTCAGCTTGGCTGGGCCATGAGTCTCAGTGGTTTGGCAGCTATTATATAATTATACTCCATCTTGTGTTCTAATATCAGCAGCTATTATATAATTATACTCCATCTTGTGTTCTAATATCAGCAGCCAATCAGTTGAAAGGGGAGTTTCCTTGGGGGCATGGCCTGCCTCCAATATAAATGGATGTTCTGGCAATATTTGTACTCTTTCGATCCTGCATCTGACTTGTCATCCTCTGAACTCTGGTTGTTGTGAAGTGAGCCAGCAGCCTGCCGTCTGACCTGCCGATTTTGAGTTCATCAGCCTCTACAACCACATGAGTCAAGAGAAGCCTCTAACCTCAGACCTGACCCACAGATTTAGGACTTGCCTTGTTCCACAACTGCATGAGACATTTTCTTGATTTATATACATACGCACTTCACTGGCTTTGCTTCTTTAGAGAAGCTAGCTTAACACTTCACCTGTGTTATTATTAAAACTGATTATTATGTTTATATTTCTGATAATAGTGCTAATATCACTATGTTTCCTGTAGGCATCTCATAGTGTTGAATCACAATGATCTTGTTCCTTCCTTAACTGATATTATAAGCAATTATTTTTCCCCATGGGTTGAATGATGAAAACTATTTTTACTTTATTTGTAATCTTTATGTTCCTCATTGTTTCTATTATTGTAATTATAAAACCTGTTTCCCTTTACTTCAACGTATTTTATTTATGAAATGCTGTACTTAATTACCATTGACCCTTCCCATAAAATCATGCTGGTTTCATAGGCTTTCACCAATGACTGTGTTATTTAGTCACCTCCTTTTCTTCTCCATAGGTATGTTTCATCTTCTGCTCTATCATCTGTTGTGACTGAGAAATGTTCCTCAAATGTGACCTTGTCCATTAAGACATAACCCATATAAACTACTTACCCTGAAGATAAGGCCTATTAGCTCAGCAAGGTGAAGAAATAAGCTCCTTAAGAAAACAGAAAAAGTCCTTGCATAAGAAAGGCTACTCCATTGTGGGTGATCAGCGCCCCCTGGCGGAAACTTGATCAAAAGAGAGAAATGTAAACAGATAAGTTTCAAAGTGAAGGCGCTCATGTCAGACTAAGAATGATGGGACCGACATGCATTCTCAGGAAACAAAAGGTCAGATGTAAACCATTTAGGAAGAGTGTGTCAAGATGTCAACAATTGTTTTGGGGAAGAAAGTATTCGTAACTAACTGAACTGGTCAGAATGTAAATCATTAGGGAAGAATGTGTAAACAATTTACTCTTGGAACTGATTACAATCATGAACATCTAACTATATTTGAGTATAACCAAACCAGCTGGCATCTCACACCTAAGTGGTAACTCACTCCTCCCTAAACAAGTGGCCTAAAGAAGTACATTTCAAAGAACTTCAAGTTGAAGATGATCTTATCTACAATTAATAATTAACCCCTTACCTTTCTTCTGTTCTGTATGTATAAAGACCTCTTTCTGCTTGAAATGGTGGAGCACTTTGTATTTCTACCTAGTGCTGCCCAGCTGTAGCTGTTCTATTCCTCAGTAAAACTTCTTTTCTCTCCCAACAGAGTATGAGATTTTCTCCTTTGATGCTATCCATCTACTATCTAATCTCCTAGATCATCAATGAGTTTAAGTATAGCTAGAGTTTGTTTTTTATTATATCATTTATCAAATATTTATTGACAATTTCTGGTGTGTGACATGAAATTCTAGGCACTGAGAAGTTAACAATGAACTATAGGCTTACAATTTCGTGTTGTGGCATACTGATAAACTTCACCATTTTGAGTTAAGTGTGATTCATGTACTCATTCCCCTGTTTCAGAACATGTTCTTCATGTAATTTTAAGCTCATTGATGATCCACAGCCAAATGTTACCCAGTGTTTCTCTTGGGGAAATTTTTGCCTCCAATCTGGTTTATCTCAAGTTGATATACTACTTCTGATGAGTTATCTTGATTTCCATTTGCTCCAATTTTAAGCTTTGAAGATTGACGCTTTCTGTTGCAAATAATAGGCTTTATTAATTATTGTATTAATTAATTAATATTAATTAATGTATTAATTCTGTGTTTGTTGATCTACCTATTTCAGTTACTAATTTCTATTTTACAAAACACAGAAAAATTTTTTGCAACTTAATTTCAGTGTGAACATATTCCTCAAAATTTCTTATGTCTACAAGGAATTAGATATGCTCATTTATAAAATTCTTTTTGAGTATATAAGGAAATACTTCTAAGAAACTTTCTAGTGTTCAAGAAACACACATACACACACTCACACAATGAATACTGGGTTCAAACCATAACATTTTAATCGGTTATTCTTTTTGTTCTATTGTGTTTTTGTTATAAGTAGTTTTGTTTTATCACTGTAAAACATTCTGTTTCCAGTGCTACATCTGTTATTAAAACCACATAATTTTGCTGCTCAAATGTTTTATGTCCAGCTATATATGTCATATTTATTCAGTCAGTGCATTTGAGATTCTCATATTAACACAAAACCAAACCCTTTGCCATTGAGTGGATTCTGACTCATAGTGACCGTGTAGGACAGAGTAGAACATCCCCCTAGGGTTTCCAAGGAGCTACTGGTGGATTCAAACTGCTACACTTTGGTTAGCAGCCGAACATTTATCCACTGTGCCAACAAGGCTCCATATTAACACAAGACAACATAAATTCTGTTTAGAAAATTAATGAGACCCAGCGTCCTAAATATACTGAGATAAAAAGCAAAAATTGTTCAACTTTATCTATGAAGAAATTATTTTGATCAAAACATTACACTATCTTTTAAATGTCTTCTATTCTAACTAAGCTAATTGTTAAAAGCTTAAGTATGTATATTTTAGTAAAATATGAGATAAATATATGTTTATTGAAAGAGATCTTTCAATATTCCCATTATATTTCCTTGGGAATTTTTTTCCTTACTTTTCCAATTTGCTTAATTCTGAGGTTTCTTGAATATTTTCAAAATACATACATTTTATAATTCTAGCTCTAAAGAGGTTTCCATAAATAAAATAAAATCATACATTCATCAGACTAATTCCTAGAGGTTTTTTAAATAATGGAGGCTAGATTTTGATTCTCAAATATCTGAGAGAGGTAGTAGGTATGTATGAAGGCACAATTTTTATACTTTTTGTATATAGTTCTTAAATTATGAAGAAGTTTCAAAATAAATGCTGTATAAAATAAGTACTTTACACAATACAGAAATGATACTAATTTTAATTTGTAGTAAAATATGCTGAAATACATATTGTTGGTAAAATAGAATGAACATTTTTTATGCCAATGCTCAAAATGTATAGAAAATAATTTATTCATTCATTTATATGTTTAGTCTTCTTTCCATTCCAAGTTATTTAAACAAATTTATAACGATGTAAAAATCAGCAAGTTTTAGTAAATTAGATATGCAAGAAGAGTGTAGTGAATAGAATTCAGATTGGGAGTTTAAAACAGCACTAGAATATAGATTATTACAGACAACATATCAAAGCTTATTTAAAAAATTTTAAAAGATGATAAAATTAATCCAATGGGGAAACTGGATTGAAAGTCAAAGAAAAGTAAAACAAATTAGAAAGCATGAGTTTTGTTAAATATATTTAAAAATGAAAAACTAAAACTGATACTCTATTGGCAAACACAATCAAGAAAGAAAAAAAATGTAGGAAAGAGGGAGGAAGGGAGAGACAGAAAGAGGAATGTAATTCAAGACAGATAAAGGAGTTAAAGAGAATAAATTTTCACAATCCTATACTCAAAGCCCTTGGGTCTAGATATGTTTCAATATCACAGTTTTTGAGAATTTAATAATGTAGGTGGTATATATGCTATTAATACATTTCTATGAAGAAACAAATGTTTCACAGTAGAACAATATATTCATAAACTTTAAAACCTTTCATTTTAAGAACCTATTATAACTTAGATACAAATGATACAAATAAAATAAATTCTCCCCAAATTCCAATGGTGAAACTAGATTCAGAATTGAAAGCAATCAAATTAAGATTGATATAATGAAAATTATATCTCATTATTACATAAAAATATTTACAGGAATGCAAATACAGTTCAATATTAGTAGAAGCAACATAATCAGAAGGAAAATGAAATTTGTCAGACTAACGGCAAAAAAGTTCTTGATACAAATCAGCATAAATTTATAGAGAAAAATCTTGTCGTTGATATCATTAGTGTGATAGAGAACATAAAATTCCAACTTATTTTTAAGATCTTACAGAGAAATAGAAGAGGTTCTTTCATTAGAGTTAAGAAAAACAGAAGTGTTGTTATTAATTACTCTGCTTTTATTAAACTTAGTTTGAATATTTCATTCATAGTAATAACAGGAATAAATATAGGAGTTCTAACTAGAAGAGAGAGGAGTGAAAATATCATTTTGTAAATTTTCAGATTGTATATTTGTACATAAAATTTAACATAATCAATTGGGCAGGGGAGATGAGGCAGTAATTCTTAAAAATAAGAGAGTTTAGTTTGTTGGTTATTACCATAATCATTAAAACTTTTTCTTAACATTACCATGAGCAGTTAAAGAATACACCAGATACACATAATTGTCTTAGGCTGGGTTCTCTAGAGAAGCAAAAGCAGTAAAGCTTATAAATATACACAGAGAGAGATTTATATCAAGGAAACAGCTCACACTATTGTAGAGGCTGGAATGTACCAAGTCCGTGGATCAGGATAGAATCTTCTCCTGATTCACGTATCCACAGGGGCTGGTGAACCCAAGATAGGCAGGTCAGAGAGCAAAGTTCTTGCTCATAGGTTGTGAAGATAGACGAATCCTGAGATCGGCAGGTAGACTGCTAGCTCAAGTCCTAAGAACTGGAGATCAGAAGAACAGGAGGCAGCTCCAGAATCCAGAGAAGGCAAAAGCCAGAACATCCACTTACATATGGATGCGGATGACACATCCAGGGAAACTCTCTTTCAACTAATTCGCTTCTCACAGCAGATCCCATCAGGGTGGCGATCACATATAAACACTGAGAATCATGGCCCAGCCAAGATGACACATAACCTTAACCATCACAATAATCCATTCATGAGCCCAACAAAAATATAACCCTCTAGGAATTGACAATAATGAAGATATTTAAACAATTTAGAATAAAATCAATTTAAATGTTAATGCCTAATTTCAAAATTTCACAAAATATATTTAATTTATTCCTATTGTAGCCTTACTTAAAATTGAAAAATCAAAGCAATTTAAATACACAATAAACATAGGCATAAAAATGATGAAATTATTATATTTCTATAAAATATACAATAATCAGGAGGAATAAGAATGAGGTTAGTGAAAAAGTAAAAAAAAAAAATTGGGCTCCCAAGATGAAGACGGCAAATTTCTAAAAGCAAACAATATACATGTACCCACAAACATACACATATGCAAGTTTGTGTTTGTATATACTAAAAATTGTTGTTATTGTTAGTTGCTGTTCAGTTGATTCTGAATCATGGCAACCTGATGTACATGAGAGTAGAACTGTGCTCTGTAGGGTTTTCAAGGAAGCAGATCGATAGGCCTATCTTCTTCAGCACTGCAGGATGGATTTGAACCATCAACTTTCTGGCTAGTCAAGGAAATTTTATCCATTTGGGCCACCCAGGGAGCCATGATACACACTCCAGCAGATTGCCTGTGTTTTATTGACTATATAAAGGCATTCAACTGTATGAATCATAACAAATTTTAGATGACATTGGGAAGAATGGGAATTCCAGAACACTTTAACTGTGCTCATGTGGAACCTGTACATAGACAAAGAGGTA
>NW_004444071.1:621592-622830 GCF_000243295.1 Trichechus manatus latirostris | reverse complement strand
TTAATCCTGGGTTAGATTTATTAAAAAAGAAAGTTGGCATATAAATACTTTTATATTGTCTATATGCCAATAAAGCAGAAGTAGATAAGCTAGTAATTGGAATTTCTTCTTTAAACTGATCTACTCATTCCATGAATGCCATACCCTTTCCCGTGGTAATCTATTTCCACAGTTTGCTGGGTGTTGTTCTTGACAATTTTAATTCATTTACATGGTGTGGATACTAAATATTAGCATGTATTTTGTTCATTTATAGTATTAATACAATTAAATAATATGAACATTGTATTGATTTTATTTCAAACTTGCCAGTGTGTCTTGAAGATATTATCATCTCATTTTAACCATCATGCAGATTTTGTAATATAGATCTACCATATTTCATTTAACTCTTGTCATATTCATAGGTAAGTTGATTGCACTTTTGGAAATTTTTAAACAAAAGTTCAATAAATATCCTGCATATGTCTTCTTACATATACCCACTTCTCTAAGACAGAATTTTAAAACTGAAATTATTGAACTGAGGGCTAGGTGCATTTGAAATTTTAGTAAACACCATAACTTTTCCTATCAAAAATGTATGCATACTTATATATACTTACTAGCAACTATGGAAGATAATCATCTCCTCCTATTTTCTGCTTTAACCAACTCTCATTGGGGAAAACAGTTTACTTTCATTTACTATGATTTTCTTATCATTGGCTCATTTTAATTGGACTATTTAATATTTTATTAATTTTTAAAATGCTTATATATTTGGGATATGAAGATTTTTCCCATTATATTTTTGGTTGTCTGTTTTAAAACTTTGTTTACGGTATCAGATCTATTTATTAATAACTCATGGATTTGGTGTCTTGTTTTGGAAAGCTTTCCCCAATTTGGTTTAAGAAATATAATCCTAATTGATGTCTGCTTTTACACTTTGTTTTTTATGTTTATTGAATTAGTCCACGTGGAGTTTTTTTCTGAATTCTGAAATCAACGTTTTAAATTTGTTATTGTTTTGTATGTTCTGTTTTCTCAGTGGTTAACTATTGTTCCAAAAGCAGTTTATTAAATGGTATATCTTTCCCACATTGATTGGAATATCCAATATCCATTAAATATTTCTAGACCCTGTTCTGTTTCACTATGTTCCAAGTAAATGCACCACATTATTTTATTTTTCCATCTTATTTTTTAAAATCATTTAAGTACTTCATTTTTCAACCTTTTCTTGGCAACATTTC
>NW_004444071.1:618484-619576 GCF_000243295.1 Trichechus manatus latirostris | reverse complement strand
ATTTTGCTTGGATCCACAATCAACACCCATGGAAGCAGCAGTCAAGAAATCAAACAACACATTGCATTGGGCAAATCTGCTGCAAAAGACTTCTTTAATGTGTTAAAAAAAAACAAAGAAGTCACTTTAAGGAGTAAGGTGTGCCTGATCGAAGCCATAGTGTTTTCAGTTGTCTCATATGCATGTGAAAGCTGGACAATGAATAAGGAAGACTGAAGAAGAATTGAAGCCTTTGAATTATGGTGTTGGTGAAAATATTGAATATAACACGGACTGCCAGAAGAATGAAGAAGTCCGTCTTGGGGAAAAAAAATGCAACCAGAGTGCTCCTTGGAAGCAAGAATGGAGAGGCTTTGTCTCAAGTACTTTGGATATGTTATTAGGAGGGACCAGTCCCTGAAGAAGGACATGATGCTTGGTAAAGTAGAAGGTCAAAAAATAAGACCCTCAAGGAGATGAATTGATAGAGTGGCTGCTACAATAGGCTTAAACATAGCAATGATTGAAAGGATGGTGCAGGACCTGGAAGTGTTTCATTCTGTTGTACATAGGGTCTCTATGAGTGGGAATAGACTCGATGGCACCTAACAACAACAAGAAGAACCTCATAAGTAGAGGTTATCCAGAATCTTTAAGGCAGAAGGCAGATAAAAGCAAAATTGTTTTTTAATATGTGGAATAAGACACTAGTAACAGTAATATTTACCAGGGGACTAAATTTTGTTTTAAAATAAGCAAAAATTAAACTTTTTGTCTCTTAAATATGACTAGATATCTGAAGCTGTCAGGCTTTCATCAGTCCAGAGACTATTTCTATTTATTTCTTTGTTATGTATTAAGTAAGTGAAGACAAAAATTAGGCATGAGTTTTTTTAATAATAAATTCTTGTAATGAAAAGCATGGGATTCTTCAGCAATCATGACTAAACCTGAAGTATATTTTGATCAAACGATGCAAATTTAATTAAAATCAGGTCAGGCATTCACTTCATGATTTCCTTTTCATAAAATACATTACTTACAAATATAATATAGGGACATATACTTCCATATTATAAGTAATTAACAAATACTATATAAATGTCATTATAT
>NW_004444071.1:615145-616996 GCF_000243295.1 Trichechus manatus latirostris | reverse complement strand
TAATGATATTGTTCAATAATTTCTGCATTCTGTTCTATTGTCTTTCTTTGGAATGAACACAAATATGGATCTCTTCCAGTAGGTTGGCCAGATAGCTGTCTTCCAAATTTCTTGGTATAGATGAGTGACTGCTTCCAGTGCTGCATCCCTTTGTTGAAACATCTCAGTTGGTATTCCATCAACTCCTGGAGCCTTGTTTTTCGCCAGTGTCTTCAGTGCAGCTTGGACTTCTTCCTTCAGTACCATCGGTTCCTGATCATATGCTACCTCCTGAAATGGTTGAACATTGACCGATTCTTTTTGGTACGTTTACTCTGTGTATTTCTTCCACCTTCTTTTGATACTTCCTGCATCGTTCAAAATTTTGCCCATAGAATCTTTCAATATTGCAGATTGAGGCTTGAATATTTTCTTCCATTCTTTCATCTTGAGAAATGACAAGGATGTTCTTCCTTTTTGGTTTTCTAACTCCAGATCTTTGCATATTTCATTATAGTATTTATTTTGTCTTCTAGAGCCACCCTCTGGAATCTTCTGTTCAGCTTTTTGACTTCATCATTTCTTCCATTTGCTTTAGCAACTTTACCTTCAAGACCAAGTTTCAGAGTCTCTTCTGACATCCGTTTTAGTGTTTTCTTTCTTTCCCGCCTTTTTAATAATCTTTTACTTTCTTTTGCATGATGTCCTTCCACAAATCTTCTGGTCTTTGGTCATTAGTGTTCAATGCATGAAATCTATTCTGGACATGGTCTATAAATTTAGGTGTGGTATACTCAAGGTCATACTTTGATTTTCGTGGACTTGTTTTAACTTTCTTCAGTTTGAACTTGCATATGAGCAACTGATGGTCAGTTCAGCAGTCAGCTCCTGGCCTTGTTCTGATTGATGATATTGAGCTTCCCCATTGTCTCTTTGCACAGTTGTAGTCAATTTGATTCCTGTTTATTCCATCCTGTGAGGTCCACGTGTACAGTTGCTGTTTATGTTGTTAAAAAAAGGTATTTGCAATGAAGAAGTCATTTGTTTTGCAAAATTCTATCATGCACTCACTGGCATTGTTTCTATCACCAAGGCCACTTTTTTCTAACTACCTATCATTCTTTGTTCCAACTTTCACATTCCAATCACCAGTAATTATCAATGCATCTTGACTGCATATATATAGTAACGATAAAGGTAGTTTCATAAATGGGCTCAAGCATAACAAGATTGTGAGGAAGGTACAGGACCTGGAAGCCTTTCCTTCTGTTGTAATAGGTTCATTATGAGTCGGAACTGACTTGAAGGCACATAACAATAGCAGTCGCATAACACTTCGTATTCTGATCATAGTAAATGTTGTAACTGAAGAGACAATTCAGTTGCTGGTTTTTTCTTTCTGAATTCCATAGTCAAAGACAAAAAGTATGCTTTACCTGATCAAAGCAAATTCCCTATTTTACAAGATGTGAAAGCACTGTCCTTTTTCTCCAACTTTTAATTGACTTATTTATGAAGAAAATTGTGAGCACTTGTATGTTTTTACTCAATACATAACTAAAGATGCTATGGGGGAAAATTTTTAGTTTCCTCATTCTTCCAACACTGATATTATATTTGAATTTATGTAAAATATATGAATTGCAAATATATCATAAGTATATCATGGAATAACTTGATGGTGCTTGAGCACCATTAAACTTATAACCATGGGTTTTGTTTTTTTTTTTGTATCATAAAGAAAACACAATGTTTTTCACCTGATTTCAGGATATAGTTCTTCAAAGGTTTAGTTGCTCCAACATTAGTTTGTTGATTGCCAACATAAGTTTATGAGATGAAGGATGTACTTTTTTATTTTTCAAATTCCAA
>NW_004444071.1:604686-606174 GCF_000243295.1 Trichechus manatus latirostris | reverse complement strand
GTTTCATGAGAAACTATTTGTTCTGTAAACCTTCACCGGAAGAACAATAAAAAAAAAAAATAGGAAGAGGTATCGCACATGTTTTTGATGATGTTATTTTCATACTTATAAAATCTAAGAGACTCAAATTCTTAAAAAAATAATAACCAAAACCAAGGAAAACAAACTCGTTGCCTTTGGTTCTAGGGAAAGTGAATGACTGTAAAAACAGTAATTTTAAACTGGCTTGTTTACACTAGACATACTAATGGGGTTTTAAAAATTCATTCAAAACAGTGGAAAGTCTGTAAAATACTTTGGGAAAAACTTGAAGGAAACATACCTAACTTTTCTGAAGAAAGCTGCACAGTTGTATAGGACATAAAGCATGATGAGAACAAAAAGCTGAACATACCATATTATTAGATGGAAATACATGTTTATAAAAATGTCAGTTCTTCCAAATTTACCATAAAAATTCAACATAATTCCTATTTTATAATTTTGTTATTGTTGTTGAGAATATGAACAGTAGAATATACACCAGTTCAACAATTTCCACATGTACAATTCAGTGATATTGATTACATTCTTTGGATTGTGCATTCACACCCTCTTTTTCTGAGTTTTTCCTCCCCCGTTAACATAAACTCACTGCCCTCTAAATTTCCTGTCTAATGTTTGAGTTGCTGTTGTTAATCTGCTCCCATATAGATAGATCTTAAAAGAGCCAATGCTCAAGGCAGACTTTCTTTACTAGTTAAGCTATAGCATTGTTTGCTTTTAAGAAGATCTCAGGGGATATTCTTGGTTTAAGGCTTAACGATTATCTCAGAGCAATGATTTCAGAGGCTCATCCAGCCTCCATGGATCCTGAAAGTCTGGAGTCCCTTATAATTTGAAATTATGTTCTGCATTTACCTCCCTTTGATCCGGATGCTTCTATAGATTCTTTGATAAAAACTCTCAGTAATGGTAGCTGGGCACCATCTTCTGGCTCAAGGCAAAGGAGGCAGTTGTTCATGGAGGGAATTAGCCACACATTCCATTTCCTCCTTCTATTTATGGCTTTCCTTCTTCATCTGTTGCTGTAGATGAATAGAGACAAATTGTTGTACCCTGAATGGCCTTTTGTAAGCTTTTAATACCCTAGGCACTATGCAACAAACTAGGATGTAGAACAGAAGCACTGAACATGTTAATAGGCCAGTTAACTGCGATGTCTCATGAAACCATGATCCTAAACTTCCCAACCAAGAACGAGATCACAGGAGTTGTTTGGTTGTACATAAGCAGCCTCAGCAGCTGTTCTTTTTTATTTTTGTCATTCTTGTAAATATATCTATCACACAACTTTTGCCAATTTAAATTTTTGTTGTTGTCGCTGTTAGGTGCAGGTGAGTCTGTTCCAACTCATAGGAAACCATGTACAACAGAAACATTGCCTGGTCCTGTGCCATCCTCACAATGTTTGCTATGTTTGAACCCATTGTTACAGCCATTGTGTCA
>NW_004444071.1:599203-603759 GCF_000243295.1 Trichechus manatus latirostris | reverse complement strand
AAAAATTGCCATACTGTTTCCACAACTGTAGCATTTTCCATTCACATCAGCAATGGACAAGGATCCCAATTTCCCCACATCCTTGCCAATATTTGTTATTTTCTGTTTTTTGGGTTTTTATTTTTTCTTTCATTTTTTAAAAATTTTAGCCTTCCTAGCGGGAGTGAAATGGTTTCTATCGTGATTATGAGTTGCATTTCTCTGATAGCTAATATTGTTGAGCAACTTTTCATGTGTTTGGTTGCTATTTGAATGTCCTCCTTGGTGAAATATCTATTTTAAGTCCTTTGCTCATTTTACGATTGCGTTGTCTTTTTGTTGTTAAGTTGTCACAGTTTTATGCATACATGGTTTATTTGTTTTTACAAACTGGGAGCTGTTTATTGGGTGTAATGAGAAGCCAATGTACAAAGAATGCAGAAGTAGTAGGAGGCAGCTTTCCTGCTACGGTGCCTTAGAAGGGCAAATGTTCTGGAAGTGGAGCTGCCAACAAACAGAAGTTAGGCGTGGTTTCTGGAAACCCTCTCAACTTTTAGACTGGGCACCATGGGGGCTAGGCTGTAGGACACAGCCTTTGAGGAAGGGTACAAAGCCAGTTAGGCTCTAAAAGCCAAGGAAAGTCAAGAACTCTACTTACAAACCACCGTCTCTTCATGATTTTGCTTTTAAGATTTTCAAATTGATACAGAGTATGGAAATATCCAGAGAAATATGTTAATAACTATCTTTATGCTTTTAATTTCAAAAACCCTAGTACAGATAATTGGAAAAGATTAATGACACAAAATAATTTTTAGATAAAGATGTAATCTTTTCTTCATCCTCTATATGCTTGACACTAGGACAGATAACAATAGTTAACAACGGAAACAATGCCCTGTTGTTGTGTAAGTAACATTGAAGAAAGACAATAAACAAGTAGACAAATAAATTGAAGTAATTAAAGGTTATATAAGTGCTATGATAGACTGGGTAATATAAAATAGAGACCATGGGGAAGACATAGAGACCATGGGGAAGACTAAATTAGAGTGTTTAGAGAAAGCCTCTCTAAAGACAGGGCGTTTGAGCTGAGACCTATAGGATAAGAGTGATTTAGTTATAATAAGAGTAAGGGGAATTGTTTCTAGGTAGATGTAATTGCAAGTAGGAAATTCTTACAGTAATAAAATCTGGTGTGTTTGCAGAATATTAAAATATATGGCTGAAATATAATGGGCAAGGAGGCAGTTAGAGATTACTTTGGGGAGATAGAGATCAGATTGCATAGTTTTTTTTGTCCATATGATTAAAATAAACTATGTGAATTTATTGAAGGGATTTAAGAGAGAAAGTGACATGGTTAGATTTACATTTACAAGAAAATACTCAGGAATTTGAGTAAAAAAAATAATCGGAAATGGGAAGCTATTGCACAGAACTAGGCTAAAGGTGATGTTGGCATCAATTGGAGTTTAGCAGTGAAAATAGGAAAGGATAAAATGAAGATATAGTTCCATGTAGAACTCTCAGGTTTGCTTATAGATTGTTCCTGGAGAATTAAAGAAAAGAAAGAATCAAGGATAATGCTGACGTTCTTGCTTGCATAACTATGTAGCCCTGCATTCTATTTAAATCATAGGAACGGCATCCAGACTTTCAATTTTGCGTATAATCATGAAGTTCTCATATACATATTTCAGGGATTATATCAAATGAATGTTAGAAATGTAAGTAGGGAGCTCAGGATGAGGATCCAGATTTCAATATCAGAATCATAATAGGAATATTTGTATGGAATATAATCAATGAAATAGGTCAAATCACCCAAGTAGAGATTATTCAGTGCAGACAGGAGAGAGAAAAAACTGAACACTGAGACCCTGCCATCAGTAGGTTGCATAGAAATGTAGGGATCATCAGAGCAGCCTATAGGGAAGAAGGACACCCATGATTCTGCAGTACCTAGAAAACAATGGAGGAGTGTTGTTTGAGAAAGATCAGGTACTAAAATTTCTGCTGAGATTTTCCCAGAGAAGTGATCCTTAGGTTTGGTGATATAGGGTTTGTTGGAGTCCTCCACAGGACAGCTTCGGTGGCTTATGAGAAGCGATGTCAGATTGTAATTGATTAAACTCTGTTTGGGAGGCAGTTTGAAAAAAAAAAAAATGAATCTAGATAGCTCATTCAAGAAGTTTGGCTATGGAGTATGTCTTAGTTATCTAGTGCTGCTATAACAGAAATGCCACAAGTGGATGGCTTTAACAAACAGAAATTTATTCTCTCACAGTTTAGGAGGAATAAAAGTCCAAATTCAGGGTGCTAACTCCAGGGGAAGGCTATCTCTTTTTATTGGCTCTGGGGGAAGGTCCTTGTCATCAATCTTCCCCTGGTCTAGCAGCCTCTCAGTGCAGGGACCCCAGGTTCAAAGGAAAGGCTTCCCTCCTGGTTCTTCGTTCTTGGTGGTATGAGATCCTCAGATCTCTCTGCTCACTTCTCTCTTTCATATCTCAAAAGAGGATGACTCAAGATACAACCTAATCTTGTAGACTGAATCTTGACTCATTAAAGTAATTGTCTCTAATCCTGCCTCATTAACATCGTAGAGGTAGGATTTACAACACATAGGAAAATCACATCAGATTACAAAATGGTGAACAATTACACAATACTGGTAATCATGGGCTAGTTGACACACACTTTTCAGGGGCATAATTCAATTCATAACAGAGTAGAAGAGAGGAATGCAATCCACCTGTAAGGGGGTATATAGTCAAAGATAATTGTTTTCTTTTTTTGTTTTAATTTTTTATTTTAAAGTGGGATATAGTGTTTACATATCTGCAATGGAATTGGTTGTCCAGCAGGAGAATAAAACATTATTACCCCTGTTCTGTAAATAAAATATATGGAGAGAAACAAAAGGATATCAGTTTTCTTTATCATCTGAGAACTTTGCTACAAAGATTCCAACAATCTTGTGTAAATTTAGAATATAGCAGTATTTTTCTTTGTTTTCATCTTCCTTTGAATAATAAGATAATGTTTAAGAACTTATTATTGCAGTTTATTGAATATAGCGTTCACAATGGAAGTGATGGCCAATTAGTCAAGGATCTGTTGTATTCAGTAAAACTGCAATTTACATGCTGAAAACAAAATGAAAAAGAAAAAAAACAATAACAGCACTAATTAAGAGATAAAAAGATTAAAAAATCCTGTAGGAAAAGTGACCTTTTTTCTCAGATGAATGCATTTATGTACAGATACACTTAAAAATAGTAAATATGTCTTGAATTCGATGGCTAAAATGGCCAAAACTATGTATTTATGTTGTTCATTGTGTTAGGCAATTATTGTCAGTTTTAATGCTTTGCCATTGTATCATGCCTTCGGCAAATACTCTCGGTGTTCATGAGTATTGAAGAAAGCAAGTCATAAATCTGTAACTGAACATAAGCATCTTTCAAGCTGTCTGGCCTCTTGCAGTGTTTGCAAACTTAAGATGTATTTTAATCTGTGCACTGCTGTTTTTATTTGTTGCTTTCCATCTTTCTGTCCATCTTCCTGCCTCCTATCTTTCCATCAATCCATCATTTTTTCCAATTAAGGGCAAACTAGATGACAGACGTGACAGGCATTCATTGTCTGATGGCACAGATTCTAAGTAGAAGTAATTACTGTGTATGAAACCGAAGCAGTGCACCAGGGCTGCCAGGGTAGGTCCCCATGTCAATCAGCTTACTTGTTTGAGTAATAGGCATGGGATGAAGTGAAGGGTGGGCAAATACTGAATGCAATTCCAGAAATGACTATCTGAGATAATCCTTTTTTTTTTATTTTCATCATCTGAAAGTAAATTTATCTTTGTCTCAATTCATAATTGAGAAAAACTTTTAATAATGGGTACAGGTATACTCTGAATAATGCAGCCCAGAGGGGAAGGTTTTTGGAAAAATGCTACAGACTTTATATCTCTGATATGTTCTTGATTTTCTCTTGTTATTGGACTTCTCATAAGAAAAAAGGAAACGGTAATTTGTAGCTGAGCCATGATAATGATATCTACTTATTCAACTGTGAACATAGAGTGAATTGTGTATAAAATATTAGATACAGACATACACACATAGAATGTATATATTACCATGAATTATTACATATATCTATATTTAATAAGCTCATAATGTATACTTTTGTCTGTATAACTCCATTAGAGAAGATAAATGCCAGTTTTTAAAGTCAAAATATTAATCTGTAGCTCTTTAAAATGAAAACATTGAATTAGTTAACTGGTTAGGAATACAAGTTTTTTGATATTCAAAAGAAAAAGTATATATCTAAATTATATTTAATAATCTTCTGATAACAGAGTAGACTGTAAGCAGTCATTATACTTGTTCCCAATGATATATTTTTAAAATATTTTTAAAATATTTTTTGTGAAGAAGAAGTGGGTGGCACTATTTTACAATGATACACTATCTGTCCCAATGCCAAGATTGTTGTCTCTAATACAATTCACTTAATTAAAAGATCCTGGAATTTTGGTTCTGTGTTTGAGCTGGAAATATATA
>NW_004444071.1:597145-598388 GCF_000243295.1 Trichechus manatus latirostris | reverse complement strand
GATTCTAGCCAGGCAGTACTGCGTGGCTTCAGACCTACCACCTCAGTTTGCGCAGATGCACAGAGGGATCCCTGAGAGCATTTCTTTTTTGTTTTTGTTTTTTTTTTCTGTTTTTTGGGGGTGTTTTCTTGTTCTTTTTTTTATTTGTTTGTTTTGTTTTGTTTTCCTTTTTTGTCTTTCTTCATTACTCAGTTTCTCATCTCTCTATACTTTCATTCTCTTCCTGTCCTCTGAACACCTGGCGCTGAGTGACACCTCTACCCTTCTAGCCAGGCTGGAAGCAACTTCCCCAGAACTCGCAGCCACAGCAGTTAGATCCCTGGGAGGTTTGCCTTTCTTTCTAATTTTTATTTATTCTTTTTTTCTTCTTCGTATCCTTTTTGTTTTTCTCCATTTCATAGTCTCTCATCTTTCCACTCCAGCAGCAAGCTCCCCAGCACTCTTTTTGTTTGTTTGTATGTTTTTGCCTCCTGTTTCTCTCTCCACTCTCTCCTCTCTCCCACATCCATCTTAGCTCCTTACATCACAATCTCCCCCTGCCATCCTGCCTAACTGCACCATGCACTGAACATCACACCACGAAGCAGCCCAGGCATGGCCTACCAGAACCTTCCCTGCACAGACTACCGACCTGCCCAGGTGGTCATAGTAAGTGCCACAAACAACCCATTCCAGCAATTGCTCTTCAGCTAGACCTGCCCTGCTATACTATATCTGAGCAACTGACCCTGCCAATTGGAGAAGGAGGTGAAAAGTATCGTGCCCACAGACAAGCAAACAACAAAGAACACACAGCCCACCTGCTCAGACATAGCCAAATAAAACAAAAAGCTGGACAAAACAAACAAATCTACAATCAATAAATGAGAAAAATAATTACCAAATGCCCGAAGACAGTAGACAATATCAAAACATTTACAAAGACAGGACAGGATGGTACCAGTAGGCATCCAAAATAAAACACCAGATGACATTCCAGTGGAAGAAAAGATACTAGAACTACCTGATAGGGAATTCAAATCTATGCTATTCAGTGCTATCTAAGAGTTGAAGCAAAAAGCAGACAAAAATGAGGAAAAAATAGACAAATTCATGGGAAAGGCAGACAAATTTATGGATAATACAGACAAAAATGGGAGAATTCAGGAAAATAATGCAGGAACAGAATGATAAAATAAATTCACAACTAGAAATCATACAAAAACAACAATTAGAATTCCAAAAGATAAACAACAAGATTTCA
>NW_004444071.1:586762-588302 GCF_000243295.1 Trichechus manatus latirostris | reverse complement strand
TCTGTTCCTCCTTAGCATAGTGTAGAATTGTGCTTTGCAACTGTCTTAAATTAAGCACTGTCATGTGACTTGCTTTGGCTAATGAAATGTGAGCAGTAGTATATATTTTCAGATGGAAATTTTAAAATTTAAAAATTACTGAAATGATTGTGGATATAATTGTCAAGATTGAATATCTGTCAGCCTAGATTCCTGAGTGACAATTATAAAGACAGTCTCTATAGCACCACCAGAAAAAACAAAACAAAACAAAACAAAAACTCATTGCTGTCGAGTAGATTTTCATAGCAATCTTATAAGATAGAGCAGAACTGCCACATAGGGTTTCTAAGACTGTAATCTTTACAGAAGCTGACTGCCACATCCTTCTCCCATGGAGCCACTTGTTGGTTCAAACTGCTGATCTTTTGGTTGGCAGCTCAGACTTAACCACTGTGCAACCAGGGCTCCTTCAGAACCATGACAGACATGTTTACTTGGCAAGAAAGGAATTTGGGCTATCCTAAGCCAATGAGATGTCATGATTGTAAAAATATCATGGCATAATATAACCCATGCTACCTGATGTTACACTGTTAGAGATGTAATTATATTTATTTGTTTATTAACTACATTTAATTAATTAATAATTAATTGCATTGTATTTTAGTTATATTTTTAGTTTTCATTAATTGTAAATCGTGCTTTGTCAGTCTCTGAAGCAATGATTAAAAGAATTATCTATTAAAGGACACCAACACACTTTTACCATTATAGGTTTAGTGATGAAACATTTTGGAAATCTGCCAAGTCTTTATGAAGCTGAAAAAGTTTTATCACAGAGATCATCCTAGTTCATACAATCCAAATTTGATTTGTATTTGAAGTACTATAAATCTGTCCATGCGATTCCTCTAACTTCTGTTTAGATCTTGACCATCTAGTCTGAAAAGCAATGGATTAAAAACACACATTTTATAATTTTAATTTTAAGTAATGCCAAAATAAATCAAAGTCACTTTCCTTCTCTCCATCTTTTGAGAAAAATAATTCATTTTAATATAGCCCTATTATATTTAACATTACACAGAAAACTTCAAACCATTTATAAACATATACAGATTCTAAAAATTTAGAATCAAAGTATAAGTTGTATTGTCCATATTAGTAATTCAGTCTGTTATTTCATTACACTGTATACTTTTCTTTATAGTATTTAATGTGTTGTTGTTGTGTGCCTTAAAGTCAATTCCAACTCATAGAGACCCTATAGGACAGAGTAGAACTGCCCTATAGGGTTTCCTAGGCTGGTATCTTTACAGGAGCAAATCCTCGTGTCTTTTCTCCTCCAGAGAAGCCCTTTATTATTAACATTCTTAATAAAACTCAAACCTAGTATTGAATTTAAACAGCATGCCAGTTGGATCTCTGAATTTAATGTCCCTGATCATTTTGTGAAAGACAGACTTATCACCTGAGTTTATATGTGCAAAACTCTGTGAGTATCTTATTACATATTCCTTGCCATAGGTATAGGCAAATGATGATGATGAACTGTGAA
>NW_004444071.1:583881-585096 GCF_000243295.1 Trichechus manatus latirostris | reverse complement strand
AGTGTGATCGGGAGGTCCCCCACCCTCCTTGCACTTGGTTGGGGTCAGGTCCCAAGTGCCCACTCAACGGCCAACCACCACCCCCAACTCTGCAAGCTGCTGCAAGTGCTCACTCCCACAGGCCCGCTCTCCCGCCACCTAGCCCCCAGACCCAACGAGTGGAGGCAATCATGCTCCTGTGAGCCTACCATCTACCCCCTAACCCGGTGAGGGGCGGCAAGTGTGCTCCCAAGTGCCCGCTTGCTCTGCCACCCATCCCCGTGACCCAAACAGGCGGAGGGCAGACTGCTGTGCTCACCCGCCCACCCAGCCCGCCATCCACCTCCATCCACCACCCCAGTAAGTGGTAGAGACAGAGCTCCCACCACACACGCTGACCCACTGATGTGGAGGGGGGCTGGCGCGCACACAACTCGCCACTGCCCACCAGCCTGGAATGGGAGGGGGAGGGAGGGAGAATCACTAACTAGATAGTAAGCAAGTGTTAATTCTGGTGAAGGGTAAAACAGTACACAATATGGGGAAGTCAGCACACTGTGACCAAGACAAAGGAAGACACTGAGAGGTATGCAAGAATAAAGGACAACTACAGTAAATTCTATAACATATGCAATCTTACAACAACAGTAATAACAAACATAATTTGTGAGTAGAAATGAAGGTAAATATATATGCTAAACAGATGAGGGAGGTCATAAGGAAGTACACCTACATACACGTATAGAGATGTTTGTGGATATTTTTACATTCGTACTTGTAAATGCGGCATGTATACTCATACATATAATAGAGCACATAAGCCGTACAGTTGTAGAAACTACTTAGACATTTTTACTGAACTCCTGGAGTTGAAGGCTAAAGACCATAGTCTCGGGGGATATCTAGGTCAATTGACAAAACACAGTTCATAAAGATAATGTTCTACATCCTGGTGTGGTGAATAGCATCTGGCGTCTTACAAGCTTGCAAGTGACCATCTAAGAAGCCACTATTGGTCTCTTCCCTCCTGGAGCAAAGGAGAGTGAGGAAAATCAAAGACTCAAGGAAGCAATTAGTTCAAAGGACTAATAGCCCCCATGAACCACAGCCTCCTCTAAACTGAGACCAGAAAAACTAGATGCTGCCTGGCTGCCACTAGTGGCTGTTCTGACCAGGGACACAGTTAGAATGGGTAAAAAATGTACAACAGAATTTAAGTTCAAAAAAAAAGAAAAA
>NW_004444071.1:579139-580171 GCF_000243295.1 Trichechus manatus latirostris | reverse complement strand
CTTCTGTTGTATCCCTGGTCAGAGTGATCCATAGTAATAGTCAGGCACCATCTAGTTCTTCTGGTCTCATTCTAGAGGAGGCTGTGGTTTGTGTAAGCCATTAGTCTCTTGGACTAATTCCTGCCTTGTGTCTTTGGCTACTTTCACTCTCCTTTACTCCAGATGGGAGGAGAACAATGGCTGCATCTAGATGGCCACTCGTAACTATTTTAATACCCCAGACTATTATTGTTGTTGTTAAGTGCTGTCAAGTTGGTTCCAACTCATAGTGACCCTACGTACAACAGAACAAAACACTGTCTGGTCCTGCACTATCCTCACAATCCTTGTTATGCTTGAGCCCATTGTTGCAGCCACTGTGTCAATCCATCTCATTAAGGGTCTTCCTCTTTTTTGCTCTCCCTCCACTTTAGCAAGCATGATGTCCTTCTCCAGTGACTGAACCCTCTTGATAACTTGTTCAAAGTATGTGAGATGAAGTCTCGCCATCCTTGCATCTAAAGAGCATTCTGGTCATACTTCTTCCAAGACAGTTTTCTTCTTTCTTTAGGCAGTCCAGGGTATATTCAATATTCTTCACCAACACCACAATTCAAAGGCATCAATTTTTCCATCTTTCTTATTCACCCTCCAGCTTTTGCATGCATCTGAGATGATTGAAAACACCATGGCTTGGGTCAGGTGCACCTTAGTCTTCAAGGTGACATCTTTGCTTTTCAACACTTTAAAGAGGTCTTTTGCAGGAGATTTTCCCAATGCAATGTGTCTTTTGATTTCTTGACTGCTGCTTCCATGAGTGTTGACTGTGAACCCAAGTAAAATGAAATCCTTGACAACTTCGAATTTTTCTGTTTATCATGAGTTGTTTATTGGTCCAGTTGTGAGGACTTTCGTTTCTTTATGTTGAGGTGCAGTCCATACTGAAGGCTACTGTCTTTGATCTTCATCAGTAAGTGCTTCAAGTCCTCTTCACTTTCAGCAAGCAAGGCTGTGTCATCTGCATAACACGCGTTAATGAGTCTTCCTCCAATC
>NW_004444071.1:575272-576836 GCF_000243295.1 Trichechus manatus latirostris | reverse complement strand
TTATATTAATTGCGCTAGATGTCCCCCAAGACTATGATCTTTAGCCTTCCAGCACAGTAACTAAGTCCCACGAAGTATTTGGATATGTCTAAGAAGTCTCCATAACTGTGTCCCCTATGTGCTCTATTATACATATGAATATACATGCATTCCATACAAATATGTATACAGAATTACCTACAACTATACCGTTATATGCGCTCCCACCTCTATATAGTGTACATATCTACCTATCTATTAACATATTTTAGGTTATTACTGTGTGTGTGAATTGTATATGGTATAGAAGTTACTGTAAACCCACAACTCAAATCTGTCGCAGTCGAGGCGATTCTGACTCATAGCAACCCTATAGGACAGAGTAGGACTTCCCCATAGAGTTTCCAAGGAGTGGCTGATAGATTCAAATTCCTGATCTTTTGGGTAGCAGCCAAGCTCTTTACTGGGCTCCAGTGATTAAAGTAGTTGTACTTTATTCTTGCATACCTCCTAGTGTCTTAATTTGCCTTAGTCACTTTGTGCTGACTTTCCCCATACTGTGTATTGTCATTCCCTTCACCAGAATTAACACATATCTGCTATCTATTAAGTAATTCTCCTTCCCTCCCCTCTCATCCCTGGTAACTATCAAAGAATGTTGCTTTCTGTGAGTAAACCTTTCCATAACTTTTTATAAAAGTGCCATCATATAGTATTTGTTTTTCTGTGATTGACTTATTTCACTCAGCATAATATCCTCCAGATTCATCCATGTTCTAAGATGTTTCACAGACTCACCATTATTCTTTATCTTTGCATAGTATTCCATTGTATGCATGTACCACAGTTTTTCCATTCATCCACTGATGGACAATTAGGTTGTTACCATCTTTTTGCTATTGTGAATAATTCTGCAGTGAACATGAATCTGAATATGTCTATTTGTGTCCCTGCTCTTATTTCTCTAGGATAAATGTCTAATAGTGGGATTCCTGGTCATATGGTATTACTATTTCTATCTTTTTGAGGAAACACTTACAGTTATCCATAGTGGTTATACCATTTTACAGTCCTACGAGCAATGTGTAAGAGTTCCAATCTCCCTGCAAGCTCACCAACATTTGTTGATTTCTGGTTTTTTTATTATTGCCATTTTTGTTGAGGTGAGCTAGTATCATTGCAGTTTTGATTTGCATCTCTCTAATGGCTAATGATCGGAGCCCTGGTTGCACAGTGGTTAAGTGTTCAGCTATTAACCAAAATGTTGGCAGTTTGAATCCACCAGCTGCTCCTTGGAAACCCTATGAGGCAGTTCTATTCTGTCCTATAGGGTCGCTATGGGTTGGAATCTACTCCACAGCAACAGTTTTCTTTTTCTTTTTTCAATGGCTAATGATGACGAGCATCTCTTCATGTGTTAGCCTCCTGAACATCTTTGGTGAAGTGTCTATTCATGTCCTTTGCCCATGTTTTGATTGGATTGTTTACCTTTTTGTGGAGGTATTGATGTTTTCTGTATATTTTAGAGATGTGATCCTTGTCAGATATGTTGTTGCCAATTTTTTTTGCCCCCAGTTTGTAAGTT
>NW_004444071.1:572835-573910 GCF_000243295.1 Trichechus manatus latirostris | reverse complement strand
AGATATTTAGGTTTTTAATTTAAGAGCTTTCTTACCTATAATATAAGCATTTATAGCTACGTATTTTGTTCCAAACACTGCTTTAGCTACATTCAAAAAGTTATGGAATGATGGGCGACCATTTTATCTCAAAGTATTTTTAATTTCACATTGTGATTTCTTCTTTGACCCATGGGTTGTTTTAGGAATGGGTTGTATAATTTCCACACATTTGTGAATTTCTCTAATTCTTTTCTATAATGATTCTTAATTTAATATCATAGTGTTCAGAGAACATACTTTGTTTGATTTCAATCCTTTTTAATTTATAAAGTTTTGGTTTATAGTCTAATAAATGGTCTCTCCTAGAGAATGTTTCATGTGCATTCGAGAAGAAGTATATTTTGTTGTTTGTATAGAGTGTTCTGCAGAGGTCATGCAACACAATTCAAAATAAATTTCAGATGGAATAAAGACTTAAATATAATACATAAAACATGAAATTACTTATATAATATAGAAGAAAATTGAAACTAAGCCGCATAATAAAAGAAGACACATGGATAAATTTGATTAAATAATATAAACATCAAAAGGTAAAGATATAGAAGTTTAGGGAATTTGCAAAAACCAAACCAAAATTACAAGAAATACTAAAGGAAGTTGTCTTAGTTATCTAGTGCTGCAATAACAGAAATACCACAAGTGAATGGATTTAACAAAGAGACTTTTATTTCCTTTCAGGAAAGTAGGCTAAAAGTCCAAATTCAGGGCATCAGCTCCAGGGGAAGTCTTTCCCTCTCTGTCGGCCTTCTCTTCAGTGTTCCCTTGGAATAGGAGACTCTATGCACAGGGAACCCAATTACAAAGGACGTGCTGTGCTTCTGGCATTGCTTTCTTGGTGGTATGAGGTCCCCCACTCTCTGCTTGCTTCTCTTTCCTTTTATCTCTTGAGAGATAAAAGGTGGTGCAGGCCACACCCCAGGGAAACTCCCTTTACACTGGATCAGGGATGTGACCTGGGTAAGGGTGGTGTTACAATTCCACCCTAATCCTCTTTAACATAAAACTACAATTACAAAATGGAGGCCAACCA
>NW_004444071.1:507616-568327 GCF_000243295.1 Trichechus manatus latirostris | reverse complement strand
TGTATGTATAAATTTTTGTATAAGAGACTAACTTGAAATGTAAACTTTCACTTAAACTACAATAAACAACAAAAAAGGTAAAGATAAATATCAAAGTGGAGAAATAACATTGCAACAATATTAAAATGAATAAATGCCAGGAAGAGGCAATTCAGAAAAGTAAATATATAAAGGCCAGTGTCTTAGGCTGGCTTCTCTAGAAAAGCAAAACCAGTAAAGCACATAAACATATATGTTGGTAGGGCCATCAAGTCAGTTCTGAGTCATAGCGACCCTATGTACAACAGAAAGAAACACTGCCCGGTCCTGCTCCATCCTCACAATCGTTGTTATGCTTGAGCTCATTATTGTAGCCACTGTGTCAGTCCATCCTGTTGAAGGTCTTCCTCTTTTTCACTGACCCTCTACTTTACCAAGTATCATGTTCTTCTACAGGGACTGATCCCTCCTGATAATATGTCCAAAGTATGTGAGACTTAGTCCTGCTATACTTGCTTCTAAGGAGCATTCCAATTGTACTTCTTCTGAGGCAGATTTGTTCATTCTCTTGGCAGTCCAGGGTATATTCAATATTCTTCGTCAACACTATAATTCAAACACTTCAATTCTTCTTCGGTCTTTCTTACTCGTTGTCCAGCTTTCGCATGCGTATGAGGAGATTGAAAACACCATGGCTTGGGTCAGGCGCATCTTAGTCTTCAAGGTGGCATCTTTTTAACACTTTAAAGAGGTTTTTCGCAGCACATTTACCCAATGCAATGCGTCTTTTGATTTCTTGACTGCTGATTCCATCAGTGTTAATTGTGGATCCAAGTAAAATGAAATCATTGACAACTTCTGTCTTTTCTGTGTTTGTCATGATATTGCTTATTGGTCCAATTGTGAGGAATTTTGTTTTCTTTACATATATAGAGAGATTTTACATGTATAGAGAGATTAATCTTTTTTGCTGGATATTAAATGTGTTTCTAATTTTCTCTATCACAAAACATTCTGTAGTAAATATCATTATACATTAATCTTTGTCAAGTGTTTTCTTAAATAGTTGTTATAATAGCTTATAAATAAAGTACACAGGGGCACTGGAAACCGTAGAGAAAACAGCACATCTTAATGCATTAATGTTTAAGAATAATAGCGTGTGTTGAGTGATTTAAAATAAATGAACTCATTGATCAATTTTAAGAACACAAAAATAGAGACAATCATAGTATGTGCAACCTAATGTGAAGAAATAGGAATTACAACACACTACCTATGAAGTACTATTGCCAAGCAATCAATTCTGAATCTGATCAAAGTCCTAGATCATGATCACCAATTTATACTAAAATATAAGCCTAAAAAATGTGCTAAAAAAACCCCAACGAACTATAAGAATATAAATGGAGAATTCTAGAAGATGTAAATTCTACTGGACAGATGACCACCCACAAGGCAAAACAAACTCTAAGGAAAAAAAGAGAGGAGAACCTATAGAATAAAGAGACTTAAAAAGTCTCTTAAGGATACTTAAGAGAACTATCAACATTTTGTACAAACAAACTCATGATAATTATGAAATAATCATGGAATTATATACCCTAACTGGATTTTGATAGTTTTATCATCAAATTTGTAGGTGAAATACAGGTATGTAATTTTGTGAGCTTTTGTTTTGTTTATTGACTTCTTATACTGATTTTTTTTTCCAGATAAAATGATGTCTACGATTTGCATCCATATTATTCAGGGTGGAGAAATTGACCTGTGTAGAACTAAAACACAACTGGTTATGTGTTGATAATTGCTGATGCTGATTTTGATCTTCACTATATATATTTTTGAGAATTTTTATTATTAAAATGTTAAAATGCCACAAAAGGGAGTAGTGGGAAATTATTTTATTTTGGGCAGCAGACAGATAACAAAAAGTCTTGTAATTTACATAAGGGAACAAAGTTTATCTCATAGGGATTTGGGGACAAGCAGGACATATCTGGCCTAGAAAAAAGGAGATTATTAAGACTTTCCTCAAATTTCTATAATTCAACACCCCTTCCACGCTACCCCTGGCACACTTCTATGTTATATAATTTATCTACAGAATGCTAAGACAGTAAGCAGAAAATAATAAGCAATTAAAAACAAAGTGTGATAGCTGAAAGGATTCCTTGGTAGTCACAAGGAATTCCTCATATCTTGCAGCAATAGTGCAGAGGAAGCCAAAAAACAAGACTAGATTTAATAGTCTGTGTGACTCAATTTAAAAGGAGGTTAAACCCTCAAGCAATGCAGATTTGTTATACAAAGTCCAGAGCTCCATTGGGAGACCCTGCAACTCTAACATATGGAATGGACATATGCCAGGGATTATCCCTGAAGATTTTTATTTCTTTGACTCCTCTGAACCTTGTGAGCCTGCAGAAATGACCCACCGCTCCCTATTAAGAGTAAGCAGCTACTTAAGTCTGAAAGGCAACATACATAACACTTAGGGTCTGCCCCCACCACGCCTCCTGGCCACTTGGCCTATAACTAGATTAAGTTACAACATTAGCCAACAGAGGACACACTAGGCTTAATAAGCAAAGAAAGAACTAGGTCTTAAAGGAGCTGCAAAACCTAGCTGGCATGTATTGACTGCAACCTGGAGAGTTCTAGTGGCACTGGATTAAAAGATTTTTCATCAAAGAAGGTGGAACATAAAATTAGAAAGAGAAGAGTTTATTTACTTGAGAATACTTTCTGGAGATAAAGGATTTAAACACCCAGAAAAGGACCCTAGGGGGTCATGCAGACTGATAGGATTGCCCCTAGTGGCATGGTATATGCAATGGCCAAGCTGAGAAAAACTGAGATGCCTGAATTGTCATGTTAGATGATGGATACAGAGATTAAAAAGGTCAGGGACGTGGACCTGCTAGAATGGGTTCAATATGTACAGCCAGAAGATAAGCAAGATGATTATGTTCTTTGGGAAGGCCCATAGGACACACAATTTATCATGGTCACTAGAATGCCCTGGTGAAAACGGCAACTGCATCACTAAAATGTCAGCGATGGTGCTCCTCTGCAGGCCAGAGCTGAAGGTAGGAAAGGCTGTTACAGAATTTGTCTCACTGTGGGCATGTCCAACAATGGGCATTAATGTACTTTGAAACAGTAGAGGCCGGTTGATGGTTCTCAACTACCATAAACCAGGCAGATGTCAAACATAAATAATGTAATGACTTACAACGATGGAGTAGTAGCAGCCCTGGGGGCCAAGGTGCAGAGAGTTCTGGAGATGGTTAAAAGAACATGACATTCCTATGAGCAAAGTAGAGTGGTGGCTGACAAATGCCCTATTCAGCTTAAACCAGTAGAAGAAATTAAGTTTGAGTGATTGGGAATCTGAGGGTGGTCACCCTATTATCCTTTGTATATTTTCCAGAGCTGAGCCAGTGTTACCTCCCAGAGACCACTGAACACATATGACTGTTTTCCCAAGAAGAAAGACCCTATGGCATCCCAGCTAATATATACAGTAATGCTTTACATTGTCCTTTCCCAAAGGGACTTTGACCCTTTACTTAGTTAACTGTACACTGGGAAAAGGAGGCTACTCACATATTCTAGTACTATTTGCCACCAGGTCTGAAGCAACATTGAAACCTGCATGCATAAACATTAGTTATCCTGGCCTCTCTATCTCCCATAGAAGTATATGGAAACCAAGTAGTAAATGGCTTATAACGGGTCCAGTGGGTCCATGGACTCACTTGGTGGTTACTTCTCTGGTCCTTGAATGATTAATTGGCATTAATATGCTTGGAAGTTAGCACAACTTCCACCTTGGGATCTTGGTTATCAAGTAAGAACTATTATGATGGGAAAAGCAATGTGGAAGCCTCTGAAACTGTTCCTTCCATGACCCAGTTATTAAAAAAAATGTATACAGCAGAGATTAAGAGATACATGTCAGCCTTAAGCATATAAATGATGCTGGAATGTTGGTCCTCATCATATCTACATTTAAATTATCTAGTGTTGAACATATCATGGACTGCCAGAAGAACAAACAAATCTGTCCTGGAAGAAGTACAGCCAGAATGCTCATTAGAAGTGAGGATGGCAAGACTTCGTCTCACATACTTTGGACATGTTATTAGGTGGGACCAGTCCCTGGAGAAGGACATCATGCTTGATAGAGTAGAGGATCATCGAAAAAGAGGACCCTCAACAAGATGGATTGACACAGTGGCTGCAACAATGGGCTCAAGCATAACAATGATTGTGAGGATGATATAGGACCGGGCTGCATTTTGTTATGTTGTACATAGGGTCACTATGAGTTGGAACATGCAGAAACCAAATGGATTCTGGTGAATGAATGTAGACTATAGTAAGCTCAACCCGGTAGTTGCCCAGATTGGTGTTACCATGACAAATGTGGTAACTCTGCTAGATAAGATACAGCCTAAAGTTCCTGGTGTGTGGAATTGATTTGACATGTATATTCTTTTCTATTTCAGTCAGAAAAGAAAATCAGAAAGAGCTTTTTGTCACTTAAATGTACAACAAACATTTAAAAATTTTCTCTTGAACTGTGTTAACTCTCTAACTCTGTTATAATGTAGGTCAAAGGGATCTTGACTGGACATTCCACAGGGCATATCATGAATCCTTTTCATTGAGGATAGCATGTCGATCCAGTCAAATGGCTAACACATTAAGGCTTTTGTAAGACACATACGCTCTAGAGGGTGGAGTGGCCATGGTGGCAGAGATGGAGGCTACACATGGGTGCAATAATATGAACACCCACTTAAAAGGCTGATTTAGCTACGGTTGTCACCAAACTTCAAACCCGCAAGCAACAGAGGCCGAATTTAATCCCTGAAATGGCATCATTCCTCAAGAAGATTTACTACTCACCTGGTGGCAAGTTGACTACTTTGGTTCTGTTTCATCTTGGAAAGACACACGATTCTCTCACTGGAATAGACATTAGTTTTAGACAGGAGTTTGTCTCTCATATCTGATGAGTCTCAGCTAGCACCACTATCCCACAACTTTCTAAGTATTTCATCCATCAGCATTGGGACCCCAAATAAATTGTACCAGATTAAGGAACTCACTTCACAGCAAAGGATATTTGGAAGTGGGACCACAGTCATGAAATAAACCAGTCTTTTCCCATCCTGCACTTCTCTGCCCAAAGAGGCCAGACTGATAGAACATTGGGATGGCCTACTGTAGACATGGATGAGACTTCAGCTTAGTCACTATTCTCTACAATGTTGGGGTATCATTTTCCAGAAAGCAGTAAAGACATTAAATACTTATATACTGATGTGTTCCAACTAGAAAAAAGGCATGAATTTTGGAATCAAGAAGTAGAAACAGGACTGACCACATTTAATACCACTCTCAATGACCAAATTTGGAAATTTGTGCTTGTGTCCCTGAAACTCTGAGTTCAGCAGGGTTAGAGATCCTGGGTCTCAAGAAGATAGATTTTTGCAAGGATATACACAAGAATTCCATTGAACTATAAGCTTGGGTTACCACTTCGGCAAGTTGAACTCCATATACTCAAGGATTATCAGGCAGAAAGTAAGTTATCATGTCGGGGTAAGATCCTGGTGAGCAGGAGGAGGCAAGACTTATGTTAAACATTGGAGACATGGAAAAATGTGTGTGGGACCCAAGTGACCTAACTGAGCACCCGATGGTGCTCTCTTATGTAATTGTGACTATATGTGGACTGCTACAGCAATCTGGTCTGACAATGTCATAATCACTCCTGGGATATGATTGTCTGCATCATCCCGCCAAATAAACCACTGAGGCCAGAAGTAGTAACCAATGGTGAAGGAAAAGGAAACTACTAGCAATCTCAACCAAAGGTACTCACCTCCTCACATTTGGTGACTCAATGAGCTGGGGTACAAAGACATGGCCACTTCAGTCTGACATGAAACAATTTTGTGGAATAACATTTTCCTAGACATCCCCATGGCATTGGATAAGGTTTTCTTGGACATGCAGTGAACTTCAACTCTTTCCCTCTGTCCAATACTGCTGGAGGAGTTGATTTCAAATAGACATCTTGCAAACCTCATTTCAGTATCTACTTCTTGACTTCTAGAAAACCCAACCTACAAATATATATACACATTTATTTGTGTGTGTAATATCGAACTTTCTGACATATACATTCCTATACTCTTGACCCTGTTTTGCAACTTTTTATCCCAGTTAACTACATATCCTGTTATATCTAATTATTTATAGGGCTCTCCATATATAACTGCATGAACTCTATTGCATGGATGTACAACAGCCCCTACTGATTGATATTTTAGTTGTTAAAAATATGTAGCTGTAATTAATATTGTATATAACCATGCAAATTAGTACTTTCATATTTTAACAAGTATATCTCTAAGATAGATTCCTAGGATGCATAGTAAGGCAAAGGGTGAACGGATACTTATTTGTTAGAGAATGTCAAATTCTCTTCCATAAGAGTTGTACCATTTTGCATCCCAACCAGTTAAGGATTTTCCTATATACTTAACAAGAGATTATATCATCAAATTTTTATATCTCTGCCAAACTGATAAGTATAAATGCTATCTCAATATCATATAATCAATTTATCTTGATATGAAAAAATTTTCTTTTTCTGTGAATTCTTAATCTCTCTCTGTTGTGGATATTACTATTTTTCCCCATGATTTTTGAGACTCTGTTATAGATTAGAGATGTTTTCTTTTTCTCTGTAATTTAACTTGCAAACATTTTTCCAGTTTTCATCTTTTTCATTTTTTAAATGTATGTGTTTTTGCTACACAATATTTAATAATTACTTTTATTTTATATACTGTAATTTATCAATGATATATTTTATTGATTCTGGATATTGGATAATATTTTTTACAGATTCTGTACTCTCACTTTATTCATGAATTCACTTCCTTTTACTGATGAGTTTTTTAAATTAGATCTTTGATTCATTTGGAGATTATTTTCCTGAATGTTATGAAGTATTAATTAAAGTTTGTTTTCATAATTTTTTTTAAATGGTTATTGTTTATAATTTCCATGGTGCCTTTTAACCACCTGTTCTTTCCTATTCTATGAACTTTTCTGAATGCTTTTCCTAGTTCAGTCTTGGAGTAAGTCCCCATCCCTTTACATACCCTCCCGTTGTATATCAAAAAACCCCAAAACTGTTCCTATCTAGTCCATTCTAACTCCTAGTGATCCTATAGAACAGAGAAAAACTGCTCCATAGGGTTTCCAAGGCTGTAATCTTTAGGGAAGCAGATTGCCACATCTTTCTCCTGTGGTGAAAGCTGGTGGGTTCTAACTGCTGACCAGCTCTTAATCACTGCATCCTCAGGGCTCCTTCCTATTATATAGGCATCCCATTTATAAGCTCTTTTTATTTTAATTTGTGTTGTTCTTTCAAAGCTTTGGTCATTTTTTCTTAACATCTTTTAGCTCCTTTTGAAATAATAGAGCACAGGTTTTCTTTTGTGATTGTGTGTTTTACTGACATTATGTCATGGAATGATATTGAAAAATTTTTTTTTCTGTCAGTATATTTGTATGGGTTTCAACTGTATGCAACTGTCAAATTTAAGCCAAAGAATGTATCCACAAAATCAATCATGAGTTGGAACAATAAGTAATAAAGGAATTATAAGCAAAAAGTATTCAAATCATATTACAACAAGATAAATATTCAAATTATATATGTAAATTCCCACAGTTGAATTGATTTTGGTATAATATCCGTGATATTTTAATCATTCCAGTATATCAGGCTAAAGTTTCCTGGATAATTTCTAAAATAACATGTAAGATCAAAATACATAAAACTTTTATTAAGTAATTTTTTTACACAGATAGTTATGTGCTAAGATATGTAACATAGCAACCTTGGCACTCATTATTCTTCCCAAAATTTCACTCTTAAAAGTATTTTGGAGGATGGATATAAAAAAATATTTGATGGACACATTGAAATATTTCCTTTCCTAATGTTTGCCTTGCACTCAGTAAAATTATAGTGCATTAGTAGAAACTTCCATAGCAGAATGCAGATAAGGAAAGATGATATTTCAGTAGAACAATCAGCCCGTATATTATACAGAATTTTTCTTTTCCTTTTACTAATATTTTTCTCAATGTAAAATTATATGTGTAATTATTAACTCCCATAAATCCTAAAATCCATACATTTAGAAAAAACACAAATTTTCTGTGGAAAGTGTATTTATACCAGTGTTATGTTTACTGACATCTTTGAAAGTATGTATCAGGTTTCACTTTCCATGTCTGTAGTTCCCCAGCATCTTGTAGTTTTTTTTTTTCTCAGCACTACCTCATATTATTCTAATACAGGGGATTTAAAAGAAACATTTACAAATAGGACCACAGGTTTCCCCCACTCTCCAAAAGTAGAGCGGTCCTATAAAACCTTTCGTAAGCCAAAATGGCATAAAGCAATGAAGCAATTACCATTAATTTTTATACGGAAAAGTTTTTGAGCTTTCCCAGACCCAAATGTTAACCTACCTGTCTTAGTCATCTAGTACTGCTATAATAGAAATACCACAAGTGGATGTTTTTAATGAAGAGAAATTTATTTCCTCACAGTCAAAGTAGGCTAAAAGTCCAAATTCAGGGCATCAGCTCCAGGGGAAGGCTTTTCCTGTCAGCCTTCTCTTCTGTGTTCCCCCCGGACTAGGAGCTTCTCGGCGCAGGGACCCCTGTCCAAAGGACGCGCTCTGCTCCCCGCACTGCTTTCTTGATGGTATGAGGTCTCCCTGTCTCACTGCTCACTTCGGTCTTTTATATCTCAAGAGATTGCCTCAGGACACAATCCAGTCCTACAGATCAGGTCCTGCCTTACTAACACAACTGCCACCCATCCTCCCTCATTAACATCGTAGAGGCAGGTTTACAACATACAGGAAAATCACACAGTACCAGGAATTACGGCCTAGCCAGATTGATACACACATTTTTTGGGGGACATAATTCAAACCATGACACTACCAAATCATACCAAATAACCCATAAAACCTAAAATAATACTAACATACGGTAAAAGCAGGAATGATATAATTACACAGACTATATAAAAAAGTAGAAATAACGTATATACAGTGCAGTTCCTGGGGAAGGAGCTTGGTGACGCTACTCTCGATGCTCTAGGTGTGTGCTGCCTCTTTAAAGGCTCGCTGAAAAACAAACACGAAATGCTAGTTTCGCTTTTCACGTTTTTTCTTAAAAGCGAAAATCCTCTTCTGGTTAACTGCTGTTAGGGAGAACAGGTACTAACGTAGGTCTTTCGTAAAAGCGAAGTGGCATAGGCAAACTTTCTAAAAGTAGAGGATACCTGTCTCTGAAAGTTTTGTACGTTTTAGTACAAGTAACTTCAAAGTTTATAGACAAAAATATCTGTAGACAAGTTTTTCCCCATTCTTGGAGGATGAACCTGAGTACATTTTCAACAATTTATTTGACTTTCTCTGTCCATTTCTTCCAAGCAATCAATTTATCTTCCTCTGTGGTGTCTGTGAACAGGACTCCATTGACAATTGACTGGTGGCAAGGATTTCCCTGGCTAGCTGCCTCTTTGCTCTTTTTCCAGTGCTGTCATCAGAGAGAAATGACTCTATGTCTTGGTATAGAAAACACTTTGCAACAAAAAATACTACGTATGTAGAACAAGAAAAGGCACATGCTACATGTGTTCATATATAATTATGGATCTGCATATATATCTTAATTTCCCAAGGCTTGTGAATTTTTCCTTGTAAATTGAAGCCATAGTCACTTTTACATATGCAACAACTTATTCCTAATTTAATATAAGATTTTTAATATGTACATAATTTATCTATTTGGAGGGGCATCCAATGCAAGCTCCTCTGATGCTTCTTCCTAATTGGGGTTGTGCTCTGTATAGTGGCACACATCATTCTGGAATGCACAGAGTTTGAAATGAAGGAATTCACAGGATCTGAAATAATTGCCATTGGCTTCTATATTTGAAATCTGTTAGGCAGGTGAAGATTATCTTTGGTACTTTGCTGTACTTTTTTTTTCAAATTATTTCTGTAGAAGCTTTTTTATTTCCCCCCTCCTACCTTATGCCCAAATGTCTAAGCATATTGAAGCTTACCCAAAGGAAGGAAGAGTAGATCTACGTCTGGGAGTAACCAACAACCAATCAGTTTACCCATTTTAAATTCTGAAAATGCATCAAGTTATGAAATCTTTATTATAATAAATGTGTATCTCTACTTCTGCAGTATAAATAATTATGTACTTGATCAGTATCTGGTATTCTATCTTTTATACTTGCTTAAAAATATTAAAAGGGCCTACAACTTTAATAAGCCAGGTGAAAGCATCAGTTACTCCAGGAATACTCTTGAAGTAATGGAGCACAGTGACTACGCATTCTTGATTTAGTTACTCTGGATTTAAATTTTGGTTTCACCAGTAATTAGGTATGTCATCATTGATAGGTTATACAACTTCTTAAAATATCAGCTTCCTCATCTATAAAATAGCATTAATCTAGCATTTAATTCTTGAGTGTTGGTGAAGGATAAATATTATAAAGTGTGTAAATCATTAAACAAGTATTGTCTCATAGAAAACAGATACTGTGTGACAGTCAATTGGTAAACTAGTCTAAGGCATTAGCTAACTTCTTCTAGGATGAAGCTAATCACCAAATGCTACTCAAAGCTCTGCAACTTTCTAGAACTAAAAAAAAGTTTCAAATTGAGCCTTATTGAAGACATAGCTGCAAAATCTCGCATTTTAACATTTTTGGCATCGTGTCTTAGGCATAAGAAAGTTGATTTTTTTTTTTCTCCTATCATGCAGCTAACATACCTTGTTTGCCTGTTGAAAATTTATGCTGCTATTATACATCAAAAACTGTGTCACTTGGAAGTGCCTTCCTGCCAGGGCGTGCGTGCTGTTGCCACTGAAATCATCTGTTTGTGTTATCGCTAAGTACAAAAGCTTTGAAGTAAGACCTAAAGCCAAAATCCTCACAGATGTTGCATGGAAATAAACTTCAAAAAGAATGCACAGTGCTCATTCATAGACAGGTAAACATTTCTGAGAGTGAGAAAAGAAAATGAGGGGAACGGAGAAAGTATCACTTTAAGGCAAAATAAGCCTTGGGGCTTCTCTTTCAATAAAATAAGCCCTAGGCCCTGTCTTTCAAACTGACATCTCTATTAACGTGACTTCCTGCCTCTCTAGTAGCTGACTATTGAAGTCTCACTTTTTGAACTAATTTACATTGACCTCTTCTTATGCTTTCAATAGTTTCTTTTATACTGAGGTTTGTTTCTCTTACTGAGGCTCAGATGTGAGCAGGTGATAACCCAAAGAAAACAAATTCCCTTTAATAAGCTGGGTCTCGGCTTAGGCTGATATTTGGAGAAGAGAGAACAGGGTAGATAGCAGATGTTCAGTCTGCAGTTTTGAAACTGGGAAACCTATAATTGCTATATATTTAGTCTAACTGGATCCTTCTTTTCTTAAGAAACTATTATATGCCAGACACTAGGCTATGAAAAGGGTATACACAAAGACCATAATAAAAACTGTGCATTCTGTAAAATCTATGTTTCCAGAATTATTTTTTTTCTCTTTTTTAGATAATTATACAAAATTTAGATCGTTTACTTTAAGAAAATCATCTGTTCTTTTTCCTTTCATTTTATTAACAAATTCCTTAGAAGTGCAGGTGCCATCACAAAATAAAGAAAAAGAAAACAAAATTACAAATTGGAATGGGTCAATCTATCAGGATTATAGCTTGATGTCTCAGCGCCTAAAGCTTACTCAAATCCCCAAAATAATTTCATTAAACAACTCTGTGACTGGAGATAAACAGCCCAGTACCTTTTGAGTTTTCAAGTCTCTTGTCTTCTATTATCAGTTTATCATATGATTTATTGTTCAAAAAACAAGGATTTATTACAAGTGTGGCACGGCGTCTCTTTACTTTTTTCATCCCCGTTTATGCTTTAAGGCAAAACAACCTTTGTGATGCTCAGCTTTGTTGAAGGTCAGTTTTTTGCCTTCCATACACAATCCCAGCTTCTCTCACTTCTGAGCTCTCTGGAACTGACGGATGGCAAGCCCTGCTGCAAAATGTCTTTTCTGTTCTTATCCTCAGTAAAAATGTATCAATATGTAGAAAGAGATGATGATGCTACTGAAGCCTGTGAGCATTATTTCTCATTTCATCAGCTCCACTGATGTTACCTCTGGTTCAGACTTTCCATTTTCTGTCTGTCTCTATGGGCTATGTAAGAACTTCACTGACAGCAAGCCCCACTAGCATGTGGCAGAAATCTTCTTACTATTTAAGACAGCTTTTACTGGCTCACCGTAAAGTGCAAGTAGCAGCTGGCAAAAAAATCCAAATAGTGCTGACCACAATTCTTGAGTTAATAAAAAAGAAAACAAAACTATTAAATGCATCTTATTCTGAAGATAAAAGAAAATATAATTTTCTACTGGTTAACATTGATTGCCTTTATATTATATTATTATTATCGTTGTTGTATTCTTTGCTCTTAAAATTTCATGAGCTTTTGGTAAGAAATTGAGACTTAAAATTCTTATTTTATCACTTACGAGATTTTGATTGGAGAAACTAGTATAATTCTATAAACCCCTTGAAATTAGATGCTTTCCCATTTCTTAGTTTGAACTCAGCTATAAATCAGTTGGGACAAGGTCATATTCTGATCGGGGTATTGTGATGTTTAAACAACATAATGTGTGTGTTCAGGTTTAAGATTATGAAACGACATATAAATAATCACTCAGCATAGGTTACTTTTTTGTCTTCCTTAGAAAAAAATACAAAAAGTCTTTCTCTGCCTGGTTAAGTACACCTACCTCAAGACATGGCACTTTGACCAAAGCCATTGTATTTTCTGTTGCCTCATATGCATGCAAAAGTTGGGCAATGATTAAGGAAGACCAAAGAAGAATTTATGCATTTAAATTATGGTGTTGGCAAAGAATATTGACTATACCATGGACTTCCAGAAGAATGAACACATCTGTATTGGAAGAAGTACAGACAGAATGCTCCTTAGAAGCGAGGATGGCGAGACTTTGTCTTGCTTACTTTAGACAGGTTGTCAGGAGGGACCAGTCCCTATAGGACATCATGTTTGGTAAAGCAGAGGGTCAGCGAAAGAGAGGAAGATCCTCAACAAGATGGATTAACAGAATGTCTGCAACAATGGGCTCAAGCATAGCAACAATTGTGAGGATGGTACAGGACTGGACAACGTTTTGTTCTGTTATACATAGCGTCTTGATGAGTTGGAAATGCCTTGACTCCACCTAACAACAACAGCCTCAAGAGCAGTAGATTCCCTGATTGCTTTCTCTATCCCTATAGCTTTTCGTGTTTATTGCCTATAGTGGATTTGAATGTTGGCCCAAAAAAAATATGTTCATGTCCTAATACTAAGAATCTGTGAGGAGGAACTTATCATGGATTATCTGGATGGAACCTACATGCAATCACATGTATTCTTATGAGGGAGAATAAGGGGACGCTTTGAGATAGATGAGAAGAGACAAAGACAGAAGAGGAGAAGATGATGGGACCTAGAGACATTGGAGAGATGCAGTGATAAGACGAAGAATGTTTGGAACCACCAGAAGCTGGGAGAAGCATGGAATGGATTCTCCCCTAATGTCTTCAGAGGGAAATGTGACCCTGCCTGTGTTTTGATCTGGGCTCCAGAACTGTGAAAGAATACATTTTTCTAGTTTTAAGCTACCCAGTTTACATTTTTGCTTTGTTTTACAACAGCCACAGGATGATAATACCTTGCCATTTTACCACTTTCCATATTTCATGTGTGTGATGTCAATCCAGTAGACTGTTAGGACCTTGAAAGTGGAAATCATGTTTCACTCCTCTTTGTGTTGGACTCAGCACCTAATATAACTTCTTACACATATTAGGGGCCAGAAGATTTCTAAAAGAATGAATGAATGATTAAGAATAGAGTGGCAAAAAGTCAGGAGAGTGACCCACTATTTAGAGATATATCTTTTGGGGAAGAGGTAAAATGAAACATGCACTTTTACACTGAGGAAATAACAGAATGACATAGTAAAAAACTGACTGACAAATCTAAAAGATGAGTGGACAATCTAAAAGGAGAATTAGTAGCAAAACTTGTGTACGTTTTGTTGAATTACTGGAGCCCAGGTGGCACATTGGTTAAAGTGCTCAGTTACAAACTGAAAGGTGGGCAATTTAAACCCACCAGCCACTCCATGGAAGAAGGATGTGGCTGTCTGCTTCTGTAAAGATTTACAGCCTTGGAAACCATATGGGGCAGTTCTACTCTGCCCTATAGTGTTGCTATGATCATAATTGAATTGACAGCAGTGGGTTTGGTTTTACGGATGTTGAATTACACTTTTTGTTTGACGTGTGAAGAGTTTGGAAGTCATCACTCCCATTCTTATAACAATTAAAAAACTGAAAAATCTTAATCAGAGAATTGAGATCACATGGCAAATTAGTGTCTTGAAAACTGAGCAGACACAGGTAAATACAGAGAATCACCATTCACCAGGAGCAGAAGCCAAGGAATAGAAATCCACAGGTGGAGTTAGTAATGGTAAAAACACTTGAATTATAACTGACAAATTACTAGAGGCTCATGTGGACTAGACGGAGAGCTATAAACTCCCGGGGAGAAGGGGAGAGTCTTAATGGGTATCCCATACTTTTGTGAGTTTTTTCCCCAGGAACCTTAACAGGTTCTCACTGTGAAGATGAGAGGAAAACTCATTCTTGCTCTACCAGGGGGGAAGTGAAAAGTCACCTTTTTGAAATACTTACAGGGCTCTCTGTACTCCTTTACAAGGCATGCCTCAAAGGAAACCATGTAAGAGTCTAATTGACTTGGGTTTTAGCAAAGCTTAACTACCTGGATAAATGAAATAACCAATCCTAGTCCCATCTAGGCTTACTGTCTCAACTAAAGGGAAGGAGCTGAGAAGCTCTGGGAGTGATCACAGCCCAGGGACATGGACTAGCTAAAAGACTGACACCTAATCTTAGTGGGGAAATACAGCATTTCCCTTCATCTCACACCCTACCACCACTCTGAATAGTAACAGAGGAGTACAGCTAAAAGAATTGTAAGCCTCAAATCTAATTTCATGAAAACTATCTAGAAAAACTCAGAGACAAAAGCAAGGACACAAGAGAAGATTTTAGCCTCTGACACCAGAGCCACAGCAAACAGAAAATACAAACTAATACCTAGCCAGTTAAACATAGAACCTACCTACCTTAGTTCCTTTTCCCTGAGACACTATTTCTGGCTTTCAATAAAAAGATTGCAAGGCAAGCTAAAAGGCAGAAAAACACAGTTTAAAAGAATAATCAAGCATCAGAACAAGACTCAGATACACAGATATTTTGAATTATTGGACCAGGAATTTAAAATAACTACGATTAATATGCAAAGGAATTGAATGGGAAAAGTGGGCAACATGTGAGAACAGATGAATAATTTAAGCAGAGAGATGGAAACTCCAAGAAATAATCAAACATTCAAAAACACTATAACAGAAATGAAGAATGCCTTTGATGGGCTCATCAGTACACTGGAAATGATCAAAGAAAGAATCAGTGAGCATGGAGATATGTCAATAGAAACTTCTAAAATTAAGATGCAAAGAGAATAAAAGAATGAAATAAATAGAAAACAATATTCAAGATCCATGGGATGATTATAAAAGGTATAACTTGTATAATGGAAATACCAGAAGGAGAAGAAAAGGAAAAAGGAACAGAAGAAATACTTGAAGTAATAACAGCTGAACATTTTCCAAAATTAATGACAGCCACCAAAGCACAGAATCAGGAATCTCAGAGAACACCAAACGGAATAAATATAGAATCTATATCCAAGTATGCTCAAACTGCAGGAAACCAAAGACAAAGAAAATCTTGAAAGAAGACAGAGGATAAAAAAAATATTGCCTATAGAGGAACAAGAATAAGAATTACATCAGAATTTTCTTCACAAATGATGCAATGAAGAAGAGAGTGGAGTAAAATATTTAAAGTGTAGAAAAATATGAATTTTGAAAAACAGTAATCTAAGGGTGTGTGGAGTGGATGCCAACCCTCAACTGAATGGTTCAATGAAATTATCTTTCAAAAGTGAAGGAGAAACAGATTTTCTCAAACAAAAAATTAAGGAAATATGTCACCTGTAGATATGCCTTATAAGAAATGTTAACAGAAGTTCTTCAGAGAGAAAGAAAGTGATATAGATCAGAAACGGATCTACATAAAAAAGGAAGAGTGTTAGGAAGGAATAAATGAAGGGAAAACAAAATCTTTATGTTGAATTGAAGGATTTTGTTCTTACCTCAAAAATGTCAGAACTTATCCAAAACCAAAAGGAAAACACTTATCCTTTAAGTTTCAGAATCAGAAAAAAGAAAATTTTTAGGTAAATATGTATAACTTTTAAATCTCTAAGTAAATATAGTTTGAAAACAATGCTCTGTTTCAAAATAACAAGTACAGAGTATCTATCAATAGAAAAATTATTTGTGAATTATAATTGAGCAAGACCAATTGACTTCAATATGTCTTTCCATTCTCACAAAAACCCCACTAAAGGATGGTAAAGGTCTTTTTTTTTTTAAAAAAAAAAGAAAGATATTAATACAAATGTTTAAAGAGAATGAAAGAGAAGAAATAGCAAATGATATGTTTGAATACATGTTTACAAAACGTAAGTCTAGTGAAGGAGTAATAACTGATTTAGGTCAATGGAGTTACTACCCAGAGGGCCTGCTGATCAGAAACAAGTCAATTTGATATAAAGAATCCAAGAATGGTTAAGTACCAAGGCCCAAAATAATTATTCATGGATGAACTCCAGCAAAATTACTAAATAAATAAAAAATATAAAAGCAAGTGACCAGGGAACAAAGGGTGCAGTACAGTGGAAGAAGTCCTAGGTTGAAGATAAATGGAAGTCCAAGGAGGAAGACTGTCTGCTCAAGGCAAGCATACATTCAGTCCAGGTCCAGATTGCAACAGAAAGATGATCTCCAGGAAACAGAAAAATGGTTCGGAAAATGTCCAGTTCTAAGAGCAGAATAGATCTGCTGGATCATTTGTGAAAAACTTAAAAACAGTTGCAGAAAACAAGGCAAAGGACACACTAAAGCAATTATTGTCTCTGGGAAAACACAAGAGTGTATAGGAAGAACACGTAATCATGTGCATGACTAGGTCATGAAGGGAACACACTTTACATAGCAGTTTTTTTCTCTGTATAATTATATAATCATTTTATTATGTAAAGAGAAGAAAAGAAAAACTAGTTGTGCTCATTGTTGGTGAATTATTTATTATTGTTATTCATTAAAATACATGTTAGAGAGAAGATTTATATTTGATTAATAGTGATCAGCAGATATATCACTTTCCAATATCTAATCTCAGAATTTTATAAATGTCTTTTTGCTGAAAAATATTTTATATGACATAGCAATCATGTAAATTGTGACATAGCTAATTTGTTTTGTTTTTACAGCAAACGATGTAGATAACATATTATAGTACAATTATATGGTTTATTCTTCATTACTTTTTATTTAACCTTGTTTCACTTTTTTCCATTTGATCTCTCTCCCACCTGATTACAATACTCCTCCTTTTACTGTCATATCCCTCCTTATAATATAGAGCAGAAACTCTTATAGAAGAGTTTAAAGATAGAAATTAATTGGGATTATCACCACAGAAGCAGAGAGGGATGTTAATTTTAAAAGGAAAATGGCATAGCAGCATGTATTCTGGATTACTTTTTGTACAATCCTCTCTTCCATTATGACATATCTTTTTTTTTTTTTTTACTTTTGTCAACATATAACTAGATTTGGTACCATTTCGAATCCTTTTTTTTTTTTTTTTTGGTACACTGTGTTCCAACATAGTGCCTGTCTTTTGTTGTTAAACCGATGTGTTGCCTCTTAAATCTCTGTGGGTCTTTATACATTGTTTCTCTCTCAGATAGGAAATAAAACACTTCAGGAAATCCATCACCATGCTCTTGAGAGTGGTTTACCTTAGGCATTGCTTGAAGTTCTCAGACGAATATGGATAAGGAGTTATTTATAAAAGTCACGCACTTTGTTACACAAAAATGCAACCTAAAGATAGACTAAAGTACACAGTATCTTCTATCTTGAGAGTTCTCAGCTCCATGATGCAACACTTATAAGGGTAGTATACACCAATCTTTCTTGAAGAATATGTATTCAAGAAGTTCTACATCAATTATAATCAGTTTATTACTGATAGCTGAAAAATAAATACTTCTATACTTTGAGGCCTATATTATTATTATTATTATTATTAGTAGTAGTAGTAGTAGTAGTAGTAGTAGTAGTAGGACAGCACAGGACCCGGTATCATCTTGTTCTGTTGTACACAAGGTCTCTATGAGTTGGAACCAACTCAACAACACCTAACAACAACATATACAATTTATAGAAGAGGAAATAGAGGCTTAGATGAGTAGTTGCTCAAGATAACATAGTTAATAAGATTGTGCTTAAATCTAATTACATGCACTTTTAAGCTCACACATATTTAAACTCAAAGTTGATAGTTTTATCTTTTACTTAGCTTTTTATATTAAGCATTGATAGAAACTGTAAATATTAATAGGCATTGGTAGCAATCTATTATACTCCATGGAAGTTTACATTTCATAATATGTCATTTTGGCTATTGTTTTAGCTTCGTAATTAAAAAAAAAAACATTGCCATCAAGTCGATTCTGACTCATAATGACCCTATAGGACAAAGCAGAACTGGCCCATAGGGTTTCCAAGGCTGTAAATCTTTATGGAAGCAGACTGTCACATCTTTCTGCCACGGAGCTGCTGTGGGTTCAAACTGCCAACCTTTTGGTTAGCAGCCAGGCACTTCACCCACAGTGCCACCAGGGCTCCTCTCCAACAGGCTGATCAAAAAGGTAAAAGAAGACAGATTTTCTATTAGAATCAACTTCTTTTTTTTTTTTTTTATAATCCATGATGTGAAATTGAAAACTAAAATTCAAAAGATCAATGATGTATACATAATAATGAATGGTACTGACTTCTTAAATTGTCAAAAGTAAATATGCCCACATAAGCTTGCATAAGATTTAATTATTGGCTCAAATAGACAGATTCATCCCTACAAGCAGTGTAAAACATTTTCACTGACACGTCATGCAGTCCCCATTATTGAATTCTGCTCAATAGCTGAAGAAACACTCATCCATTTGGTGACTTAAACATTTAATTTTCTAGAGACGTTAAAGTGAACTCCCAGTAGAATGTGAATTGTGCACACTATTACAATTTGTATTGCAAACAACAACCAAATTCTGTAAACTGACATAAAATAAGGTTTGGCATGAACTGAGATATTCAATTTGTTCTTGAATGAGGAGGCCCAATACCATAAATATGACATTTTTCCCACGGGAAGGTATATACTCAATGAATCTTAATTAAAATCTGAATAGATATTTTATACTTGATTAAATGATTTTCAAATTAGTCTGGAAAGGAAGTTTAGGACCATGCTTCCACCTTTTGTATTCCATGACTCCATCGCACCACTTCTTCACTGGGATTTCCAGTCCAATGATATTTCCATTCCCTACCATCAGTAGAGTGTCACTTCTCATTTTCGTTTCTGTCTTTTAAATTACTTGATTTCTGATTCTAACCACTTTCTTTCTAAGGCTTGAAACTGTTTTGTGTTTGTTTTTCTATAGTCTTGGCCCACCTACACTCACTTCTTATCATGTTATCTAGATAAAAACATATAAAGGTAGGTGGATAACCTTGGAAATTCACCATTACTAATCGTCTGACTCGGTGGTAATGACGTCTCTCTTTAAAGTTGTCAAGGATTTCATTTTATGTAGATCCACAATCAACACCCATGGAAGCAGAAGCCAAGAAATCAAATGACATATTGCATGGGGCAACTCAGCTTCCAAAGACCCCTCTAAAATGTTAAAACGCAAAGATATCACTCTGAGGACTAAGGTGCTCTTGACCCAAACCACTGTGTTTTCAATTGCCTCATACGCATACAAAAGCTGAACAATGAATAAGGAAGATCGAAGAAGAGTTGATGCCTTTGAATTATGGTGTTGGCAAAGAATAATGAATATACTTCATTATTCGTGGACTGCAAGAAGCACAAACAAATCTGTCTTGGAAGAAGTACAGCCAGAATACTCCTTAGAAGCAAGGATGGTGAGACTTCATCTCACATACCTTAGACATGTTATTAGGAGGGACCAGTCCCTGGAGAAGACATGATGCTTGGTAAAATAGAGGGTCAGCAAAAGAGAGGAAGACCCTCAAGGAGATGGACTGACACAGTGTCTGCAACAATGGACTCAAGCACAACAATTGTGAGGAGGGCACAGGATGGGACAGTGTTTCATTGAATTGTAGATAAGGTTGCTATGAGTTGGAATGGACTCGACAGCACCTAACAACAAAAATTGTCTGGCAATCCTGCTCTTTTTTTCTCTCTACTCACTTTATTTTCTGGATCTCTAAGGAAAAACTAGATGTAAGTTTTTCATTGCATCTAAGCCTCTGAGAGCCTCATGATCCTCTTCACTTCAAGATGAGAAGATTTCCCCAGAGAAGATAGAACACCTCAGAAGATAATCTCTTCAACTTTACAGCACCAAGCCCACAAATACTACTACTTTAGAACACACAATTTCTTTCCACCTCTACCACCTTTGCCCATTGAAGACCACTGGCTCAGCTGGTGCCTTGGATGTGAGGTAATTTTGGGGAAGCGTGCAATATCCGCTGTGCACTGTCATATATGAATCTTCTAACACTCTGTCTAGATACTACTCAACGGCTTTTTCCATCAAAACAAAAAGGTTTTTTTTTAAAGTCCCCAGAATGTATACAGGAATACTCTGTACTATCTTTACAATTCTTCTGTAAGTCTAAAATTATTTCAAAATAAGAAATTAAAAAGAATTTTCTTAAATTTTGCCTCCTCTTACAAATACTAGCTTAATTCCCAAGTGTTTTTCATAAGATAAAGTTGGTTAAAAGATTTTCTCTTAATTCCTTTCATTTGTAAAACTTTCTAGATTTTATAGTCAAATGACCACACCAGTGATTTCCATTCAATAAATCCAATGAGCATTTTTAGATTCAACTTTCTTGATTTAACAGCAACATTCTACACAGCTCACAACACCTTCTTTTCATAATGTCTTTTCAGTTTTTACCACAATATGCTCCTGAATTTTAACTGTTTTAATTCCATTTTTTTTGCTTCACCATGGGTGTTGCTGTTATTGTTGTTGGTTGCCATGTAGTTGGCTCTAACTCCTGGCAAACTTAGAATGAGATTTTGCCCCGTCCTATGCCATCTTCTTGATCTTTGGTGGGCTGGAGTCCATACATAGTATCATCATTATTTAAATACATTTGGATACATTGATATAAGATTGAGAAAATACAAAGCAAAAATAGAATAGTGATTATCAAAAAATTATGGAATAGCAGACAATCTTTAGTCAATTGTATTTGTGTTTATCTGTATTTTCTAGATTTATTGCAGAGAATAAAAAACTACTTTGATTAGGGACAAAAAAATAAAAAAGTTTTCATCTATTTATGTTAGAAATAATTTCCTCAAAGATAATTTTAAAATGTGTTAGTACTTTAAATTCCCATGCCAGGTTAATAGAATGAATTTTATTGTAGGAAGTCTTTGCTGAGTGAATACGAAGATATGCTCTGTGCCAAGAACCTTACACTATAGCATATTTTTTTTGGTGGACATCTCTTTCAAAATATCAGTACCTGTGTATCTTGATTTTATTATGATGTTTGCACAAAATTAATGTTAAATAATTAATTAAAATCAGTAAATGTAAGAGTAAGGTTATCCTTCCAATTATTGCCAGCAATGCAAACTTTGAGTAACATACTGGGGTGTACACATGTTATGTCATGTCTTTCATAAACGGATCATCTTCTCTAAGAACTGTAAAATCTTAATACATAAATGGCCCTATAAAGATCAAAATATATGCTTTTTCTTCTTTTTTCTGAAAACCATGCAAGCATTGGGACTAGCGTTTTCATTTATTAGTAATTTAGTACTTGAATCAAATGTCCGCAAAGAAATTTGTTTTATCTTCAAACAAATAAAATCTATTATATATTATGAAAGTTTTAGCTTGGAATCAACACTGTGTAAAAGGAAATGCATTCAGTTAAAATGCTAAAAAAATTTTTTTGATAACTGTAAAACTTGAAAATCATTCTAAATTTCTCATTAACACACTGTTAGGAAATGTTAGTGCTTTAAAAAATACTGCAAATTAAAATATTTGAGTTCACAGTATATAACAACTACTGATTTCTTTTACTAAGGCTTTGTGGATCTGATGCTATATAATGCACTAAGAAAGGGAGGGTGCTGCATCAAAATGCTTTGAGAAATCTGGAACAAAATATATTTTCAAAGTATTCATGTGAAGAAAGTAACCCCCTAAAGCTGTAATGCTTTCACAAAATGTTGTATATGCTTTGCTCAGGAGAATCTTATTGAATTGAAGTGAATGATAATTGAATTATAATGATGTGCCTTTCTAAGCCAAGATACATTTACTCTGTATGTGTAAATATTAGAATAAGACATTTAGTTAAGGATTTTCTTCAATTTTACAGAATAATTTTAGTTCTACAAATAGAAAACTAGCTACCAGATGTTTTATAAAGAGTATGGAAACTTTTGCAATTATTAAGGATAAATGAATAATTTATGGACAATTAATCAAGCAAAAAATTTAGCAAGAAAGAAGATTGATATGTCAAGCTACAAAATTCATTTTTACTACATTTTATGTTAGCTAGAGTCCATTGTTTTCTCCCATTCCTTTGTTTTATTCATTTTTTTCTCTAAATTTTAAGTGTACACAATTCCTAGTCTCTTTAGGGAAGTTAGTCTTTTAATTGATTTTTACTATTGATTTTTCTGTTCCTTGATTGATAATCATATGACTTATTAGTGCTACTGTTATTATAACTAAAATTTTAAAAATAAAATAGTCACTAGTACTTTAAATACTCACAATATAAAATATTCTTAGTTATTTTTATATACATTTTGATTTTTTAATAAAAAATATGACACATGAATGATGAAGTGATGAAATTACTTCTTCTCTATTTTATTCTTTTTCATAACTTCCACATAAAACCATTTATATGCTTTGGGCTAGAGTTGTTCTCAGTTCCTGTTATATACCTACCTATGTTGTTGTTAATCACCAACAAGTTGGCTCCAACTCAAGGCTACTTAATGAAGAAGTGTCCAAGTGAGTTGAAGTCTTTCCATCCTTGCTGCTAAGGAACATTCTGACTGTATTTCTTTTAAAATTGATTTGTTCATTCTTTAGGAAATCCATGGTATAGTCAATATTTTTTGCTAACACCACAGTTCAAACACATTAATTATTTTCCATCTTCCTTTTTCATTATCCAACTTTTGGATGCATATGAGATGATTGAAATAACTTGGGTCAGGTGAACCTTAGTCATTAAAGTGACATCTTTGCTTTTCAAAATGTTAAAGAAGTCTTTTGCAGCAGATTTTCCCAGTTCAATACATTTTGATTTCCTGACTGCTGCTTCCATAGGGTCGCTATGAGTCGGAGTTGATGGCAATGTGCTTGGGCTTGATGGGGCTTCCATGGATATTGATTACTGATCCAAGTAGAATGAAGTAATTTACAACGTCAATATCTTCTTCATTTATCATGATGTTGCTTATCGGTCCAGTTTTGAGAATTTTCATGTTAGTCATGTGCAGGTGTAATCAATACTGAAGGCTGTAGTCTTTGACCTTTATCAGTAAGTGCTTCAAGTCCTCTTCACTTTCAGCCAGCAAGGTTGTGTCATTTGCATATCACAGGTTGTTAATGAGTCTTCTCCAATCCTGATGCTGCATTCTTCTTCATGTAGTCCAACTTCTTGCTCTATTACTTATCCAGAATACATTTAAATAAGTGAAAGGATACGATCCTGCCATATGCTATTTCGAATTTTGAACCATGCAGTATACTTGTTCTGTTCAAATGACTCTATTGATCCATGTTGAATAAAAGTTAATCTTTTACTTGTGTTGTTCAAATATTCACCCTTATTTTTTGTCTACTTACCTGACTCAAAATGAGAAATCTTAAAATTTGTACCATTGTGGATTTTTCACATTCCTATTGAATTTTCTCAATTTTTGTTTTATACCTATTTCAATTTAAGGTATCTGTGGTGGTTAAGATTGTATTTCAATTTGGCTAGGCCATTATTCTCCGTGTTTTAGCAGTTGTATAATGCTGTGATCATTCCCATGATCGAAACTGCTGAGTGGTACTGGCGGAGGCAGGGCCTGTGGCAGCTCACCACCCCCTCAGTTTCATCTCTCTTCTTTCAGCTGGTTACTTTATGCCTGCTCGCCTTGCCAAGTTTTTTGGCTTGTTCCAGACTCAGCAGCTGCCTCTTGTTGTCTCACCTCCGGTTCTTGGGCTTGAACTAGCAGCTTACCCATTGATCTTGGAATTCATCAAACTTCTCGGCCTGCTAGCAAGAGTCCGATTCCCTGACCTGCTGACCTTGGGTTCGCCAGCCCCTGCAGCTATGTGAATCTGGAGAAAACTTGTGCTCTTGTCTGCTGATCTTGGAATATGTTGACCTTCACAGCTTGTGAGCAGGAGCCCCTCTCTGACTTGCCAACCTTGGGTTCACCAGCTTCTGCGGCTCCATGAATTGGGAGAGGCCTCTACCCTGATCTGTGGACTTGGGACGTTTTATCCCCTACAATTATGTGAGCTATTTCCTTGATATAAATCTCTCTCTCTGTATATTTATGCGCTCTACTGGTTTTGCTTCTCTAGAGAACCCAGCCTAAGGCAGTATCTATAGTGCATAAAAATTTTAGTTACTTTGTCTTCATAAAGGATATGCCTTTGAACATTAGATAAGTATCCATTCTTATTTCCATTATCTTTATCTCCATTCTCTTTTTCTGCAGTTGATACTAATACCTAAACATTTTTTCACGGAGGGTGCAAGGGGTTGATATATATTTCTATCCCATTGTTTTTACAAGTTTTATGCTATTTACCTTGAATATATTTTTTCAACAATGTGTAGCTACTTTGAAAATTTTTGCCTTTGAATAAGAAAAATCAATGCATTTTTACATAATACGATAGACTATATACTTGGGATTACTTCTTCAGACTAGAATTTTTATTCTTCTTATTATTTCACTCCTTTTCTGCCTTCTGTTTGGATGAATTAGTCTTTAATAGTCATTTATCAAGCATTTATTTATAAATATTTTATGTATTTTTTTTCAGTTGATGCCCTAAATAGGTAATATGTCCACTTCCTATTGTTCTAACATATTAGATATGTTAAATTTTAACTGGTTCCTCAACACTTGCCTACATATCCTAAGTGTTATATTTGTCTAATATTCTATTTTTACCATGTTTTCAACTGTTTTATTTAGCTGTTACTTCTAAAGTAATATCTTTAGATATTACTACTTATTGAGATAAGCCATGTAATCACCAATTTCTTTGTTAAATTTTGTGTCATGTATCTTAGTTCTCCTTCCTGTTAGTTTGCATCTAACTGAAGAGTATCCTTTAATATTTCTCCAAGGCCCAACTTTCTGGGTTTCCTTTGGGAGAATATTTGGACTTTATTTATTTTACCTAATTTTACTTTGGAAAAGAAAAAACATTCAAGTTCACAGCGGTCATTACAGACTTATTAATATTGGATTTGTAGACATATTTATTATATAAAGTTGTTTTGGTAATTAAGGAGCCCTGATGGCAATGGCAACACTAGGGTTGTTGTCACCAGTGCAGTAACTCATGGTGTCACCTTCACCCCATGGACCTCCTTCCCTAAAAGACCATGCAGAATACTTAGTAACATTTTTTGTACTAACGTCACATGTTGTTTTGTTGTTAGGTGCGGCCGAGTTGTTTCCGACTCATTGTGAACCTATGCACAACAGAACAAAACCCTGCCTGGTCCTGTGTCATCCTTACAATTATTGCTATGCTTGATTCCATTGTTGTAGTCACCGTGTCAATCCATCTCATTGAGGGTCTTCTTCTTTAACACTGACCCTCTACTTTACCAGGCATGATGTCCTTCTCAGGGGACTGATCCCTCCTGATAACATGTCAAAGTATGTGAGACAGTCTCCCCATCCTTGCTTCTAAGAACCATTCTGGTTGTACTTCTTCCAAGACAGGTTTGTTCATTCTTTTTTAGCAGTCCATGTTATATTCAGTATTCTTCACCAACACCGCAATTCACAGGCATCAATTCTTTGTTCTTCTTTATTCATCATCCAGCTTTGACATGTGTATGAGACAGTTGAAAACACCATGGCTTGGGTAACGTACACCTTAGTCTTCAAGCTGACATCTTTGCTTTTCAACACTTTAAAGAGGTTGTTTGCATCAGATTTGCCAATGCAATGCGTCTTTTGAATTCTTGAATGCTGCTTCCGTGGGTGTTCATTATGGATTCAAGTAAAATGAAATCCTTGACAACGTCCGTCTTTTCTCTATTTATCATGATGTTGCTTATTGGTCCAGTTGTGAGGATTTTTGTTTTCTTTTTGTTGAATGTTGAGGCGTAATTCATACTGAAGTCTGTGGTCTTTGATCTTCATCGTAACTGAATCAAGTCCTCCTGACTTTCAGCAAGCAAGGTTTTGTCATCTGCATAACGCAGGTTGTTAATGAGTCTTCCTCCAATTCTGATGGCCCATTCTTCATATAGTCCAGCTTTTTGGATTATTTGCTCAGCGTACAGATGAATAGGCATGGCGAAAGTATACAACCCTGATGCACAACTTTCCTGACTTTAAATCACACGGTATCTCCTTGTTCTGTCCGAACAACTGCCTCTTGATTTATGTACAGCTTCCTCATGAGGACAGTTAAGTGTTCTGAGATTCCCGTTCTTCACGATGTTATCCATAATTTGTTATGATTCACGTGGTCTAATGCCTTTGCATAGTCATAAAACGTAGGTAAACATCTTTCTGGTATTCTCTGTTTTCAGCCAGGATCCATCTGACATCAGCAGTGATATCCTTGGTCCACGTCCTCTTCTGAATCTGGCTTGAATTTCTGATAGTTCCCTGTTGATATACTGCTATACCACTTTTGAATGATCTTCTGCAAAACTTTACTTCTGTGTGATATTAATGATACAGTTTTATAACTTCTGCTTTCGGTTGGATCACCTTTCTTGGGAATAGGCATAAATATGAATCTCTTCCTGTTGGTTGGCCAGGTAGCTATCTTCCAAATTTCTTGGCATAGACTAGAAAGCACCTCCAGCACTGCATCTGTCTGTTGAAACATCTCAACTGGTATTTCGTCAATTCGTGAAGCCTTGTTTTTCGCCAATGCCTTCAGTGCAGCTTGGACTTCTTCCTTCAGTACCATCGGTTCCTCATCATATGGTACCTCCTGAAATGGTTGAATGTTGACCAGTGCTTTTTGTTATAGTGACTCTCTGTATTCCATCTTTTCGTGCTTCCTGGGTCATTTAATATTTTCCCTGTAGAATCTTTCAATATTGCTACTGGAGGCTTGAAATTTTTCTTCAATTCTTTCAGCTTGAGAAATGCTGAGTGTGTTCTTCTCTTTTGAGTTTCTATCTCCAGGTCTTTGCACATGTCATTACAATACTTCACCTTGTCTTCTAGAGCCACCCTTTAAAAATCTTCTGTTTAGCTCTTTTACTTCACATTTCTTCATTTTACTTTAGCTACTCGACGTTCAAGAGCAAGTTTCAATGTCTCTTCTGACATCCATTCTGGTCTTCTCTTTCTTTCCTGTCTTTTCAATGACCTCTGGCTTTCTTCATGTATGATGTCCTTTATGTCATTCCACAACTCATCTGCTCTTCAGTCATTAGTGTTCAACGCATCAAATATATTCTTGAGGTGGTCTCTAAATTCAGGTGGGATATACTCAATGTCGTACTTTGGCTCTGGTGAACTTGCTCTACTTTTGTTCAATTTCAACTTGAACTGGCATATGAGCAATTGATGGTCTGTTCTGTAGTTGGCCCCTGGCCTTATTCTGACTGATGATATTGAACTTTTCCATCGTCTCTTTCTTCAGATGTAGTTGATTTGATTCGTGTGTATTCCATCTGGCGAGGTCCACATGTATAGTCCCCATCTATATTGGTGAAAAAAAGTATTTGCAATGAAGAAGTCATTGGTCTTACAAAATTATATCATGCTATCTCTGGTACCATTTCTATCACCAAGGCCATATTTTCCAACTACTGATCCTTCTTCTTTGTTTCTAACTTTTGCATTCCAATCACCAGTAATTATCAATGCCTCCTGATTGCATGTTCTATCAATTTCAGACTGCAAAAATTGGTAAAATTTTCAATTTCTTCATCTTTTTCATTGGTGGTTCGTGCTTAAATTTGAATAATAGTTGTATTAACTGGTCCTCTCTGTATGCGTATGGATATTATCTTATCACTGACAGTGTTGTAGTTCAGGATACATCTTAAAATGTTCTTTTTGATGATTTATCCAACACCATTCCTCTTCAAGTTGTCATTCCTGGCATAGTAGACCATACCATTGTCTGATTCAAAATGGCCAATACCAATCCATTGCAGCTCACTAAACCCTAGGATATTGATGCTTATGTGTTCCATTTCATTTTTGATAATTTCCAATTCTCCAAATTCATACTTTGTACATTCTACTTTTCAATTATTAATAGATACTTACAGCTGTTTCTTCTCATTTTGAGTCATGCAACATCAGCAGATGAAGGTCTCAAAAGCTTAACTCCATCCACATCATTAAGGTGAACTCTACTTTGAGGAAGCAGCTCTTCTCCAGTTTTATTTTGACTGCCTTCCAACCTTAGGGACTCATCTTCTGGCACTATATCAGACAATACTCCAGTGCTATTCAGAAGATTTTCACTGGCTAATTCTTTTCAGAAGTAGACAGCCAGGTCCTTCTCCATAATATAGGCATAGATATGGATCTCTTCCAGTCAATTGACCAGGTATTTGTCTTCCAAATTTATTGGCATATACTGTTATATATAATAATAAAAAAGAAATAAAAAATAAGAAAATGTATAAATTAAAAAATAAAAAAATGTATTCAGATATGAAAATTATAAAGTAGTATATTTTATTTCACCACTTGTCTGTCAGTTTGCTGCACTGTAGTGGCTTGCATGTTGCTATGATATTGGAAGCTATGACACAAGTTCTTAAATACCAGCAGGGTCACCTACAGTGGACAGGTTTCTGCAAAGCTTCCAGACTAATACACATTGGGAAGAAGGGACTGACAACCTACTTCTGAAAAAACTGACCAGTGAAAACTTTATGAATAGCAGTAGAGCATCGTCTGACATAGTGCCAGAAGACAATTCACTAAGTTTGTAAGGCACTTAAAATACGAATGGGGGAGAGCTGCTTCCTCATTATAGAGTTGATCTTAATGATGTGGATGGAGTAAAGCTTTTGAGATGTTCATTTGCTGACGTGACATGACTTAAAATGAGAAGAAACAGATGCAAACATCCATGAATAATCGGAATATTGAAAGTAAGAAGTATGAATCTAGAAAAATTGGAAATCATCAAAAATGAAATGCAATCCATAATGATCAATATTCTAGGCATTAGTGAGTTGAAATAGACTGGAATTTGTCACTTTGATTCAGACAATCATGTAGTCTACTATGCCAGTAATGACAAATTGAAAAGGAATGGCATCATATTCTTTGTCAAAAAGAACACTTCAAGATCTATCCTCAAATACAACTTCAGTGACAGGATTTCAGTGACACACACACATCTGTCAGTTTGTCGTACTGTGGTACTTGCATATTGCTGTGATGCTGGAAGCTATGCCATTGGTATTTCATATACAAGGAGGGTCACCCATGGTGGACATGTTTCAGCTGAACTTCCAGACTAAGGAAGACTAAGAAGGACCTGGCAGTCTACATTTGAAAAAATTAGTCAGTGAAAACCTTATGAATAGCAGTGGAACATTGTCTGATATAGTCTTGGAGTATGAGCCCCACAAGTTGGAAGGCACTTAAAATAAAACTGAGGAAGAGCTGCGTCCTCAAAGTAGAGTTGACCTTAATGATGTGGATGGAGTCCAAATTTTGGGGCCTTCATCTGCTGATATGGCATGACTCAAAAGGAGAAGAAACAGCTGCAAACATCCTTTAGTAATGGGAATGTGAAATGTACCAAGTATGAATCTAGGAAAATTGGAAGTTGTTGTGATGGTTAAGATTGTGTGTCAGCTTGGCTGGGCTATGATTCTCAGTGTTTATATGTGATCACTCCCATGACTGAATATACTGTGAGTAGCCTATCAGATGAAAAGGAGTCTCCTTGGGGGTTTGGCCTACATCTGAATATAAACAGACGTTCTGGCTTTTCGCTCACTCTGGATCCTGCAGCTGCCTCCTCTTCATCTGGCCTCCAGTTCTTGGGACTTGAGCTGTCAGCCTATCTGCCGAACTTGGGATTTATCGATTTTCACAGCCTGGGAGTGGGAGCCCTGCTCTCTGACCTGCCGATCTTAGGTTCACCAGCCCCTGCAGCTACATGAATCAGGAGAAACCTGGCAGCCTTGCCTGCCGATCTTGGAATTAATGGACCTTCACAGCCTGTGAACGAGAGCCCTGCTCTCCGACCTGCTGACTTTGGGCTCGCCAGCTTCTGCTGCTGCATGAATTAGGAGAAGCCTCTGCCCTGATCCATAGACTTGGTACGTTCTAGCCTCTACAATTGCATAAGCTGTTTCCTTGATATAAATCTCTCTCTATATATATTTATACACTTTACTGGATTTGCTTCTCTAGAAAATCCAGCCTAAGACAGTCATCAACATATAAACATCAATAAACATCATTATCCTAGTCATTAGTGTAGAGAAAAAGACTGATATTGGAAATTTTAAATCAGACAATCATATGGTATACTATTACAGAAATGACAGCTTGAAGAGGAATGACATTGTATAAATCTCAAAAAAAACATTGTAAGATCTATCCTGAAGTACAATACTGTCAGTGATAGGATAATATCCATTCACCTACAAGGAAGGCCTTGTTGTATTCAAATTTATGCACCAACCACTAACGCAAAGATGAGGAAACTGAAGATTTTTACCATCTTCTGCAGTCTGAAATTGTTCAAACTTGCAAGCAAGATACAATGATAATTACTGGTGATTGTAAGGCAAAATCTAGAAACAAAGAATAAGGAAGAGTACTTGGAAAATATGGCCTTGGTGATAGAAATGAAGTCAGAGATCGTATCTTAGAATGTTGCAAGACCAACAACTTCTTCATTGCAAATACCTTTTTTCAACAACGTAAACTGCAACTGTACACGTGTACCTAGCCAGACGGAATACAAAGAAATCAAATCGACTACATCTGTGGAAAGAGAAAATGGAAAAGATCAATATCCTCACTCAGAACAAAGTCAGGGGTCAACTGTGGAACTATGCAAGTTCAAGATGAAGTTGAAGAAAAATTAGAACAAGTCCATGAGAGCCAAAGTATGACCTTGAGTATATTCCACTCGAATTTAGAGACCATTTTAAGAATAAATTTGATTCATTAAATACTAATGAACGAAGATCAGACAAGTTGTAGAATGACATCAAGAACATCATACATGAAGAAAGCAAGAGGTCATTGAAAAGACAGGGAAGAAAGAATAGACCAAAACGGATGTCAGAAGAGACCCTGAAACTCGCTCCTGAATGTCTAGTAGCTAAAACGAAAGGAAGAAACCATGAAGTAAAGGAGCTGACCAGAATATTTCAAGGGGAAGCTCGAGAAGACAGAGTAAAGTATTACAATGAAATGTGCAAAGACCTACAGTTAAAAAACCAAAAGAGAAGAACATGTTCGGCATTTCTTAAGCTGAAAGAACTCAAGAGAAAATTCAACCCATGAATTGCAATATTGAAGAATTCTATGGGGAAAATATTAAACAGCACAGGAAGCATCAAAAGAAAATGGGAGGAATATGCAGACTCACTGTTACAAAAAGAATTGGTCATCATTCAACCATTTCGGGAGGTAGCATATGATCAATAACTGATGGTACTAAAGGAAGAAGTCCAAGTTGCACTGAAGACATTAATGAAAAACAAGGCTCCAGGAATTGACAGAATACTAGTTGAGATATTTCCACAAATACATTCAGCACTGGAAGCACTCATTCTTCTATGCCAAGAAATTTGGAAGACAGCTACCTGGCCAACTGACAAGAAGCGATCCATATTTGTGCCCATTCCAAAGAAAGGTGATCCAACAGAATGTGGAAATTATCAAACAGTATCATTAATATCACACACAAGTAAAGTTTTGCTGAAGGTCATTCAAAAGTGGTTGCAGCATTACATCAACAGGAAACTGCCAGAAATTCAAGCCATATTCAGAAAAGGACATGGAAGAAGGAATATTATTGCTAATGTCAGATGGATCTTGGCTGAAAGCACAGAATACCAGAAAGATGTTTGCCTGTGTTTTATTGACTATGAAAAGGCATTCAACTGTGTGGATCCTAACAAATTATGGATAACATGAAGAATTTGAATTCCAGAACTCTTAATTGTGATTGTGGGAAACCTATACCTAGACCAAGAGACAGCTGTTTAAACAGAACAGGGGGATACTGTGTGGTTTAAAATCAGGAAATTATGCGTCAGGGTTGTATCCTTTCATAATACTTATTCAATCTGTATGCTGAGCCAATAATCTGAGAAGCTAGACTATATGAAGAAGAATGGGACATCAGGATTGGTAGAAGACTCATTAACAACCTGCATTATGCAGATGACACAAACTTGCTTGCTGAAAGTGAAAAGGACTTAAAACACTTATTGATGAAAATCAAAGACTACAGCCTTCAGTACGGATTACACCTTAAAATAAATAAAATAAAAATCTTCATAACTGGACCAATAAGTAACATCAAGATAAATGGAGAAAATATTGAAGTTGTCAAGGATTTATTTTACTTGGACCCACAATCAATGCCCACGGAAGCAGCAGTCAAGAAATATAATTATGTATTTCATTGGGTAAATCTGCTACAAAAGACCTCTTTAAAGTGTTAGCAATGCTATCAGCTTGAGGACTAAGGCGCACCTGACCCAAGCTATGGTTATTTTTAATCACCTCATATGCATGCGAAACCTGGACAATGAATAAGGACAACCAAAGAAAAAATGATGTATTTGAATTATGGTGTTGGAGAAGATAATTGAATATACATTGGACTGCCAAAAGAATTAACAAATTTGTCTTGGAAGAAGTACAGCCAGAATGCTCCTTAGAATCGAGAATGGGAAGACTTCATCTTAAGTACTTTGGACATATTATCAAGAGGGATGAGTCCCTAGAGAAGGACATCATACTTGGTAGAGGGTCAATGAAAAAGAGGAAGCTCCTAAACAAGATGGATTGATACAGTGGTTTCGATAATAGGCTTAAAGATAGCAATGATTGTTAGTATGGTGCTGGACTGGTCAATATTTCCTTCTGTTCTACATAGGATTGTTATGAGTAGGAACTGACTCAATGGTAGCTAACAACAAGAACAACATATTTAGTTCTATATCATTGCATATTAAAATCTCAACTGAATGGATAATTTTTTGCAAGAATATGTAAATTAACAAAGTTGACTCAAGGTGAGAAAGAAAATCTATATAGAACCTGTTGAGAATAACGAGCATAAACCAATATAATAAAAATTTAAAATAAAAGTAATGATAAAAACAGACTACATTAGGGATCCTTCTGTTTTACATAGGATTGGTATGAGTCAAAAGGGACTGCAGGGTACCTAACAATGACAATAACCAACTAACTAGGGTAGAAAACTGGATAATGACCCCAGAACACTGAAATTTAGCTGACCTCAACAAATTAATAAGATTTTAGAATGTAAAAATATGTTACTTTTACATACTTGACAGCAAATGTATCCCAGCTGCATTGAAACAAATAGAAAAACCTTAGAATAATTAGTTAAAATAGGGAACTATCAGATGTCTTTCATTGTTTCCATCATTCATCTGTAAGCAATATAAAAATTACACTAAATTTCATACCATATTTTTAGCTGATTTCCCTGGTATCTTAGGCTGGATTCTCTAGAGAAGTAAAACCAGTAAAGCATATAAATATATATATAGAGAGAGAGATTTATATCAAGGAAACAGCTCACACGATTGTAGAGGCTAGAATGTCCCAAGTCTGTGGATCAGGGTAGAGGCCTCTCCCAAGTCATGCAGCTGCAGAAGCTGGTGAGCCCAAGATAGGCAGGTCAGAGAGCAGGGCTCCCACTCACAGGCTGTGAAGGTTGACCAATTCCAAGATCGGCAGGCAAGACCACAAGGTTTCTTCTGGTTCACGTAGCTGCAGGGGTTGGCAAACCCAAGATCGGCAGGTCAGAAAGCAGAGCTCTTGCTCACAGGCTGTAAAGATCGATGAATACCAAGTTTGGTAGATAAACTGACAGCTCAAGTCCCAAGAACCGAAGATGAGGTGACAGGAGGCAGCCGCAGGATCCAGAGAGAGCAAAAGCCAGAACATTTGCCTATAATTCAGATGCAGGCCACACCCCCAAGGAGACTGCCTTTCATCTGATTGGCTACTCACAGTATATTCAGTCATGTGAGTGATCACATATAAACACTGAGAATCATGGCCCAGCCAAGTTGACACACAATCTTAATCATTACACCTGGTGAAGCAAATTTGATAATTATGACTATGTAGTATTATCTACAAAATGGAAATTTGTATGGTTCAGTGTCCAGGGTTTAAGTTTCCCAACCAAAATCTCTTTTTTAACTTCTGCTTTATCATTTATTCTCCATGTGACCTTAAACAAGTTTACTAAAATTTCTAAATCTATTTAGATTTTTTCTAAATCTGTAATATAGGGGAATGATATTAAATGTCCATCTTTCATAACATCACTGAGAAGATTATTACAGCTAGCATACATGAAGTGATACATACTTCAAAAAGTTTATGGTCTGAAAAGTGATGGAGATTAGAGTTGCAACTATGATTGCACCGCGGGTTTAAAGACCAAATATTTCCCTTACAAACTTTTCAAGGGCTAATTATGCTATTGTTTTTGCTGTTGTTAGCTGATGTCCAGAAGGCCCCCAACTCATGGAGACTGACTCCATGCACAACAGAAATAAATGCTCGACAGCCCTGCACCGTCTCCATGGTCTGTTGCAGATAGGATTTTCACTGGATGACTTTTGCAAGCAGATCACCAGGACTTTCTTCCTGTTGTCATTGTTAGGTGCCCTTGAGTCAGTTCCAACTCATAGGCACCCTATGTACAACAAAAAGAAACACTGCTCTGTCTTGTGCATTCCTCAAAATCTTTGTTATGCTTGAGACCATTGTTGAAGCCACTGTGTCAATGCAACTCATTGAGGGTCTTCCTCTTTTTAGCTTATCCTCTACTTTACCAAGCATGATGTCCTTCTCCAGGGACTGATCCCCCCTGATAACATGTACAAAGTATGTGAAAGGTAGTCTTGACATCTTTGCTTCTAAGGAGTTTTCAGGCTGTACTTCTTTCAAGACAGATTTGTTTGTTCTTTTTGCAGTTCATGGTATATTCAATATTCTTTGCCAATGCCATAATTCAGATTCTTTATTGGTCTTCCTTACTCAGTGTCCAGCTTTCGCATGCATATGAACTGATTGAAAACACCATGACTTGGGTCAGGCACGCCTTAGTCTTCAAGGTGACATCTTTGCTTTTTAATACTTTAAAGAAATTTTTTGCAGCAGATTTGCCCAGTGCAATGAGTCTTTTGATTTCTTCACTGCTGCTTCAATGAGTGTTGAGTGTACATCCAAGTAAAATGAAATCCTTGACAACTTCAATCTTTTCTCCGTTTATCACAGTGTTGCTTATTGGTCCAGTTGTGAGGATTTTTGTTTTATGTTGAGGTGTAATCCATACTGAAGGCTGTGGTCTTTGATCATCATCAGTAACTCCTTCAAGTCCTCTTCACTTTCAGCAAGCAAAGTTGTGTCATCTGCATAACACAGGGTGTTAATGAGTCTTCCTCCAATCTTGATGGTCCGTTCTTCTTCATATAGTCCAGTTTCTCGGATTATTTACTCAGTATACAGACTGAATATGTATTGAAAGTATGCAACCCTGACACATGCCTTTCCTGACTTTAAACCACACAGTATCCCCTTGTTCTGTGGGAAGGACTGCCTCTTGATCTATGTACAGATTACTGATGAACACAATCAAGTGTTCTGGAATTCCCGTTCTTCACAATGTTATCCATAATTTGTTATGATCCATACAGTTGAATGCTTTTGCATAGTCAATAAAACACAAGTAAACATCTTTCTGGTATTCTCTGCTTTCAGCCAGGATCCATCTGACATCAGCAATAATGTCCCTGGTTCCACATCCTCTTCTGAATCCAGCTTGATTTTCTGGCAGTTTTCTGTAAATGTACTGCTGCAGACTCTTTTGAATGGTCTTCAGCAAAATTTTACTTGTGTGTGATATTAATGATAGTGTTCGATAATTTCTGCATTCAGTTGGATCACCTTTCTTTGGAATAGGCATAAATATGGATCTCTTCCACTGGGATGGCCACATAGCTGTCTTCCAAATTTCTTAGCATAGATGAGTGAGCACTTCCAGCACTGCATCCATTTGTTGAAACATCTCATTTGGTATTCTGTCGGTTCCTGGACCCTTGTTTTTCACCAATGTCTTTAGTGCAGCTTAGTCCTCTTCTTTCACTACCATTTGTTCCTGATCATATACTACCTCCTGAAATGTTTGAACATCAATAAATTCTTTTTGTTATAGTGACTCTGACTCTGTGTATTCCTTCCATCTTCTTTTGATGCTTCCTGTGTGGTTTAATATTTTCCTCATAGAATCCTTCAGTACTGTACCTCGAGACTTGAATTTTTCTTCACTTCTTTCAGCTTAAGAAATGCCAAGTGCATTCTTCCCTTTTGATTTTGTAACTCCAGGTATTTGCAAATGTCATTATAATGCTTCATTTTGTCTTCTTGAGCCGCCCTTTGAAATCTGTTCAGCTCTTTTACTTCATCATTTCTTCTTTTAGCTTTTCCTACTCAACTTTAGTGAGCAAGTTTCAGAGTCTCTTCTGATATCGATTTTGGTCTTTTCTTTCTTTCCTGTATTTTTAATGACCTCTTGCTTTCTTCACGTTTGAAATCCTTGATTGCATTCCACAGCTTGTCTGGTCTTCAGTAATTAGTGTTCCATGTGTTAAATCTATTCTTGAAATGGTTTCTAAATTCAGGTGGGATATTCTTAAGGTCGTACTTTGGATCTCACGGACTTGTTCTAATCGTCTTCAGCTTCAACTTGAACTTGCATATGAACAGTTGATGGTTTGTCCCTCATTCTGCCCCTGGCTTTGTTCTGATGATATCGAGATTTTCTATTGTCTCTTTCCACAGAGGTAATCGCCTGAGTGATTGGTAAAGAAAATAAATTATTATTAGTTTTTTTTAAAGTAATTGCCAACTATTGTAATGATGTTTTTATATTGAACAACAATGTACACATGGTTGTTTATTTTATTTAATATAAACATGGTTTTTTGTTTTATTTATTTTTCACATCTGTATTTTATGTTGCTGCAACATCTTCAGTCTACACCCTTGCCACTGATCCTCAGTGCAAACCCTATACTGGTGTCTGTGGTTCAAAGCGGTGTATATATGGGTAATTGCTTGGAAATTGATTGTGAAAGGAATCTATAAAGAGTGTTTTTTATATAAGATCAAAGACATTTAAAGTTTTTTTTTATTATTATGTTTGCTAGGAACATGTATGTGAATGTGTGAGAGGGATTTCACACAGATTATGGCATATTTTCACCTAATTATATATGAATTCTTCCTGCAATGCTTTATGGTAAATATCATGAAAAAAATATACTATTAAGGATGTGACATGTTATTATTATGCATCCATTCATACCATCAGTATGATTAAACAACCTTATGCTGTGTCAAATTGACATATTTTATGCATTACTAAAATTATTCCTCATTTTATATTCCCTGGGTTTTTCTAATATTTTCATTATTTTCAAACATTTTTAAATATTTGGAATAAATTTATAAGCAAAGCAACATCTTCATAAATATCTTTCAAAGCTTCTAATCTAATTTGTTTTCAGCTCTAAATACATCTGTAATTTGATAAAATGTTTTTGGATAATTCATGGAGAAAAAGAAAAACATTTCATCAAATGATATATACTTTTGTTACAGCAAATCATGAAAATGTAGCTAATATTTATTGATATTGTAAACAAGTTTAGAGAGAAAAATGCCATTTTTAATAACATGTTTTCTCTCAATTGTGTTATAAAACTAAATACTACTAGATGAACATATCAGAACCCAAGAATATTTTATACAAAGTAAGACTGGTGGTCTGTATAAACATAGATATATAGATAATATACATATACATATACCTATAGGTATATATTCTCCCTGGGTTTTTAATTAATTGTTTACATAAGTTTGTTTTATAGATGTTGTGATGGTTAAGATTGTGTATCAACTTGGCTGGGCCATGATTCTCCATGTTTTAATGTAATCACTCCCATGATTGAATATACTGTGAGTAGTCAATCAGATGAGAGGGATTCTCCTTGGGGGTGTGGCCCGCATTTGTATATAAGCAGATGTTCTGGCTTTTTGCTCTCTCTGGATCCTGAGGCTGCTTCCTGTCATCTCATCTCCCGTTCTTGAGACTTGAGCTGTCAGCTTATCTGCCAAACTTGGTATTCATCGATCTGCACAGCCGGTGAGTGGGAGGCCTGCTCCTCTTTGACATTCCGGTCTTGGGCTTGCCAGCTTCTGCAGCTGTGTGACTTGGGAGAGGGCTCTTCCCTGATCCACGGAGTTGGGACATTCTAGCCTCTACAATCACGTGAGCTGTTTCCTTGATATAATCTCTCTCTATATATATATTTATACACTTTACTGGTTTTGCTTCTCTAGAGAACCCAGCCTAAGACAGATGTGTATTTAATTTTATATCTTTGTACTAGTTTGTATATATTAACATTTTTCTGATAATTTTAAACACTAGTCAACTTTATATTCAAATTCCAGATAACTAGGATTGTTATTTGTCCATATATTAGACTCATTGACTATATTTAATAACATTACTTTTTCAATTTTAGGTTGTAAAATATTCTTCAGAGAAACACTCTTTTTGTCTAAAAAAGACATTATTGCAAGCATATGTCTCCAACTTATCCCTAGGTGACTTCAGTTCAGAACTAGGCCCTATATTGACAGCATGTGGCTTGTGTTCTGTAAATGGATCTCAGCTTCTGTCCTTAAGCAAGTACTAAACTTGGCTCAGGTCTTCTCCCTCAATACCAGCCCAAGGCAGTGGTCACAGGTCTTTTTTAGTATGTGTACACAGAGAGCCTCTGCTGTATCCTCATTCGAAATCTTGCTGAGAGCTGAGATTTCCAGAGCACAGGTGTTGCTCCTCTATGTCAATACAATGACTGCAGAGGTTGAAATTTTACTCTGCTCATTTCTAGGCCCAGACCTTTGCTGATCAGTGGCTTCATTCCACATATTTTCTTGACTATCAAGATGCAAATCTGTAATAAAATGTCTGAATTTATTTTTTGATCTCTGACTGCTGAGTACTTTTAAACCTCACCTACTCCCATCATCTTTTCCTTTTCCTCCACATATGGGTGGTCTCTCATTTGGTGCTCGAGTTCAAATCTCTCGGGAAACCTTGCCCTAGGCCCACCATAAAAGCCCCAAGATAATCTCTTTTCCCTGATCTCTGAATTCCTTTATGAACTAGCTTGGGAGCCTCCTGCCATCTCCAGAAAGCCTCTTAATGTGAGCAATAAATCTTTTCATACCGTTTTAATGTATATGTATGTCATCTTCAGTTTCAATTTCCAAATCCAATTCTGTGTAAGAGTCTATCTTGATTCTTACTGCGATGAAAATAACATGGAATCTTCCTTTTTTAAGACTGAAAACAATGTTATTCTTGAATGCTATATGGGGGTGCTTAAAGAGGTCGTATTTCACAAGAAATTTCTTTTCCATTTGAACGACAGAATAGTTGTTTATAGCAGCAGATTTTATTTCTAATTGTTAACCTTATTTTAGCTTTTCCTAGAAGTACATTTTCAGGTATTTTCCTTTGTCAGTACTTTTTTTAAAGTTTGAAGGAAAGAAATGGTTTTTGAGTGAATTCTCATGTGCTCAATAGTCCACAGTCACTACATAGGATTAAATACATCTCAAGATAAAAATTTAGATTTTGATTGTGAATAAAACTTAATCTGTAATTTTATACATGAATAATTATCTACTTTATTATTAGTGTCTTCCATCTAAGAAAATATCATATCTTCCCATTTATTCAGTCATTAACATCTGAGAGAAGACTTTGTAGTCTTTGTCAAATAGACCATCTATATTTGTTGGCACAATCAAAAAAGGTCCTTTTCATTTTTATGTTGTTATTGGGTTGAATAAAGTTTATTCAGAAAACATAGTTCAATACTGGAATAAAATATATCTTTTATTGTTGTATTTTACTTGTGTAGCTAACCACTCTCTTAAATTCCTTGTTACAGCTCACTTTTTCTCAATCGATTTATATAGGTTTCCTAGCAATAAAAATCTAACAACAACAGATACATTCTCTCTCTGTCTCACTGTCTATGTCTCCACCTCCATCTCTTTCTCTCTCTTGTATTGAATTTGCTAGAAATTTGAGAAGTTAGCTTAATAATATTAGTAATTGTTATTAATAGTATTCACTATTGCCTTTTAATTATATTTCAAATAATTCCAAATAATTTTACATATAAGATGGCTTTTATTTTAGAGGTAGTCTTTATCATGTTAAGAAAACAAAAGTATTATAGTTGCGTATATGTTTAATTATTTTTCTTATGTCAATCAGAAATGGATGTTGTATATAGTGACTTTTTTCAGCATCAGCTAAATTACATCATTTTTATATTACTTATTGTGGTAATGTGTCATATTATTTTCCTTAAATTATATCATTCTTGCATTTCTGAGATCAAACATTATTGATCATGAATGATGATTTTGTTTTCTGGGTGGATTGATTTTAATCATATTTTATCCAAGATTTTCTCATCAATATTAATTAGCAAAACACCTGTTATTCAGCACTTTGTGCTATCTTTGTTGGATTTTTAGCTTATGTCCTGGAAATGTTTATGCAACACTGACCTCCTTTGCTTTTTCAAGATTTACAGATATATTCAAGATTCATCTAAGGACAACAAAATTTGGGAGGTATTTGATAGCGTTTTGAAAATATTGTTAACAAGCACACAATTTTTTAAAGTGAATTTAAATATTCTATATAAAATATGATATATCTAACTTTGTTTTTTGAAAATAAAGACAGTTGGAGTAAAGGAATGATAAACCAAACCTTAGAATTAATTATGTAATTAAAAATTATTTAAATACTCTATTATTGTTTGTAGGCATAATTTACCAGACATTTATATTGGAAATATATTCTTCCAGTGTATAGCTGTCTATTCCCTATCTTATGCATATTTCTTTTTCTTAAAGCTAGCATATGTATTTTAAAACAATTTTAACTTACGTAAAAATTGAAAAACTATTACAGAAATGACTGTAGACCCTTCACCTAGATTCACAAAATGTTAGCATATGTGAACATGTTTGTTTTATCATTATCTATCTACCTATGTATGTATTTATTTATCTAGCTAGCTAGCTATCATCTATTTTTCTATATATCATCTCTCTATATCTATAGATTTCTGAATCATTTGAGAGGGAACTGTGACACCCTGTGTCTTTACTCCAAATATTTCAGTGTTTCCTAAAAATGAAAGTATTGCCATAGTACATTTTTCATAATCAAGAAAGTTAACGTTTATACAATACTATTATCCAAAATAATTCAAATAATGCCCTCTAGAGAAACTTTTCTTCCCCTTAACTCGGCCCCCGACTAAGCATTGCATATTGCATTTGGTTTTCATGTTTCCTTTGTCTCCATGAATTTTGACATTTCTCAGTCTTTCTTTGTACTTCATATCATTCAGATTTTTGAGCAGACTAGTAGTTTTGTACAATGTCCCATAGTTTGAGATTTTCAAATGTTTAGTCATGATTAGTTTCAGATTATGTATTTTGTCAGATACAGTATAAGTGATGTTATGCCTTTCTTCAGAGGGTAAATACTGATACTTATCCCATTATTGGCAATCTTAAGTTTGCAAGGTTTCTCCACTGAAATATTATTCTTGTTTCTCAATTAATAATTATTTTGTGGGGAGATACTTTGAGGTTTTATGAATATCCTATTTATCTTTCTGTAGTTTTAAAAACCAGTTGTGATATTTTACTAAATCAACTATTACTATGATAATAGTAATCACAATAGTAACATCAAATTGGTGATTTTTCTCTTCCATCCTTTCTTTACAATCATTCACTAGAATGCCAACATAAGGAAGAACTTGCCCTGACCCTCTGTCTTTCTATTTATTTACCATTGGCATTCAGTAGGAGGGTCAAGGATTCTTATTTTATTCAATGGATTATAACATATTACTATACTCAATTAAATTCTCAAGCTGTCTCAAATTAGGAGAACATGGTCTCCTCCCCGCTGTCTTTTGTTCTCTTGATATTTCTCCATTAATATTTTATTTTTAAACAAACTATTTTTTAAAGTAGTTTTACATTTTCAGAAAAGTATTGTGGAAATACACCTACTCCTCACTTATCAACTATCTTATTATCAAACAATTCGCATTTACCACAATAGTAAAAAAAATCTATTTTGCACATTAACGGGGCCATGGGCGTGGAGGCAATGGCTTCTCATCGTCCTCTTCCTTGAGGAGGGTCTCTGGGCGACCTCTGGGAAGCTGGTCTGCACTGCCCTGCACCCTCCACTCCCTTCCGCTGGCAGGTGCACCTAGTCCAGCTGCCTCGAGGGGCCGCCCACCTCCGTGGCTACGGCCTCTGGGTGGACATGCAGGCAGCACCGAGCCAGTGGGGTGCCTGTTCTTGGTTCCGAACTCTTATGGGGCCTAAGGCACTGCAGCTCAAAATTGCCGTGGGGTGGGAAGGGAGGAAACAAAAACGCATTGGAGAGGGTGTTTGGAAGATATGTGTGTGAGTTTAATGACATCCCAAGTGAGCTGAATGGCCCTGAACCTTCCGCCTCAGTGGGACTGGTGCGCAGGAAGCCCTAAGCCTCACTGACTCGCCAGGCACTGAGAGCAGAGCAGGCTCCGGGATCACATATGCAGGGCTTGCGAGGATGGGTCCACAAGGGAAGCTCTGTGCCAGCACAGGAGGAAGATGAAGTGGTAAAGCTGCGGGCCCTCCAACAACGTAGTCCAGCTTTATCCAGCTTTGTCTCCCAGAAGACTCCTTCTCTACAGAGGAATAAGCCATAACTGGACACGATAATGAGCACGTCAGTAAATCTTAGCTGTTATTATTTCTATAATCATACTTTTTAAAATAAAAAAAAATCGGACAAATGGATAATCTGAAAACAGAAAAAAAATCCTCCATTTTTGCATAATGCCAATTTTCAAATTAAGACCTGGTCTTTGGTACCTAAGCATACCAGTAAGCGAGGAGTGAATGTACAGAGTTCCCATATATCCACTCTTCCCCCTGCACTTTGTTTGTCTTCTTATTAGCATCTTGCACTCCTGTGATAATTTGTTATAATTAATTAACTAATATTGCTCCATTATTATCAACTGAAGTTCATAGTTTACCTTAAGGTTTACTCTTTGTACTGTTCAGTCCTATGAGTTTTGACAAAACAAATGATGAGCTGTCGTTACCTGTCTTCATTTCCTTAGAATCTATCAGGTTGTAGATGAACGGTTAACCTTTCGGTGAGATTAAAGAGTGACTTACATGTTTGACACTAGAACAGAAATGGATCACTGATCAGTTAGCAAATATTAAAGTCTACCACTTCAAAGCTGTGAGGAAAAGAAAAACTTTATAAAATAGTTATTTATTGTTACATGCATGAATGAATCAACTTTATAAAGAGGAAATAAGTGCTAATGGGTTTATATGGTTCAAGAATGTTGAACCACACAAGATTCTTTTTGTTCTTAAATTCATAAAGCATTTGTTTAAAAGGCGGAACTCTAGTTTAACAGATTTATATGGTTCAACAAATGCTGATCTAATCTGTACATCAATTTTCTGGAAAGTCACTCAATGCTGAGGAATAGTATTTTATTGTATTATTGCTGCATTTCAATCATTTGAATGTGTTTCCTAACTCATCCCTAATCACTAATAAGAACAGTTTCTTCTTGTGCAGGGAAAAAATTCCCTTTGAGATCTTTCGATATGTCAGTGTGAACAAAGTTTAACAATCATGTATATCTTGAAGGTGCTCCAATGGAGTCTCCAATATACAGCACACTTCCACTTTTATTTTGAACAATATGAAAAATAAAGTACAAATATAGAAGACAAATATTTTCCTTATTGGAGAATAAACTGGGGTATATGACTTAGCCTGAGAGCCAGATGGACCGGGCAAACTTCAACATTAAGCCCACTAATTGTTGTTTTTAGTTGCCACTGAGCTGGCTCTGACTTACGTTGACCTATGTATAACAGAACAAAATGTTCTCTGGTCCTGTGCCATCTTCATAATCATTGGTATGTTTGAGCCCTTTGCAGGTCTCAGTGTACAAAAGAGCAGACTTGTGCTGTCTTGGGCAGCTCACTCCCAAGAAGAAGCAGTACAGACCAGGGACAACCACGCTGTATTACTGCACACTTGCTACAGTGCTGCGTGACAAACCACTCCAGAGCTCAGTAGTTGAAACAGCAATCATTAACTTTTCATGGGACTGTCTGTCTGAAGTAGGGGGGCCCAGCTTTAGGCTACAGGTCATCTGGGCTTCACTTCAAGGTACAGTGGGTTTCAAGTCTATTTCTGTCTTCACTTTCTCTTTGGACTTGCAGGAGCTCAGCTGGTTTTTCTCAAGGCAGATCACTAAAGCCCAAGTGACTGACTAGTAACAAACAATATCTCTTCATGCCTTGCCTGATAACCAGCCTGTTGACAAGTCCATATTTCTTATCCAAAGAAAGTCATGTGAATAAATACAACTTCAAGGAGTCTGGGAATTATATATCACACACATGTGGGACGATGGATATTTAATTCCAACACAGGGTGAAAAAGTGAAAATAATAACCCAATACTCACACATGCCCAGTTATTCTGTCCAAATTTAGCAGTAAGACAAGCCAATCAACTTCCTCAGTGGTGGTGTTAGTGAAAAAAAAAAGAAAGAGTTTCATGGTGACTAATATGTCTCCCTTTAGAGAATGAAAATATGAGTAATAAGAAAGAAAAATGTTCCGTTTAAATACTGTGTGACAGTTAAGTGCTTGGCTGCTAACCTGAAGGTTGACTGTTTGAACGTACTCAGTGGTCTTGTGGGAAAAAGATCTGGTAATCTGCTCTAGTAAAGATTACAACCTTGCAAACCTTTTGGGGAAGTACTACTCTGTTAAGTGGGGTTGCTATGAGTTGAAAATTGACTAGACTGCATCTAACAGCAGCAACAACACAATTACTAGGTTACTAAGTAAAGAGAATAATAAGGATCAGTATAAAACCAAGTTTGATTTAAACAGGGTTTTTCACATGAGCCATGAAGGATTATTTCAACTTAACTAAAAATGAGTAAAAATAATTACCTTAAATGTGGAAGTTCACAATCACACACAATTACAATTCATACAGACCTTCTTCCTTGAAAGCTTAAAGCAATTTACAGGAAATGGAATAAGCATGCCTTAGAATCCTATTGGTCTACTTTGAAATTATTGCATCACATATATATTTTCTTCTGAAGTCCGTTTTAGGACTAAGACCTTTACAGGGTTTGGGCTTTTAGTAAGAAAATGTAATTCCAAGTTTCATTGTGGGTGAGTGAATTGATTTTCTCTTTTTTGGAAACTTCTCGCTTTACTGTATGATGCAGGAGAATGTAACTATGCAAAATAGTGGAATTTACATTGTTAGGTTATCAGCACAAATACTTATTCAGGGTCAGTAGTTTTAAAAAGCTTAAATGAGGTTAAAAAAGGAAAAGATAGAAACAGATGACTTTAAGTTTTTCTTGTACATATTTTTAGAGCATATTTAAAAATAACTCCTGGAAAGAATACTACTTTAAGCTTATCTAAATAGAAGCAGAGCAAAAAGCTTACTCCTGATTTAGAATCTTTATTCATTTCTCTGCTTTAAAGATGTTTGAAGTTCCTCAATTTTCCAAAAAAAAAAAATATATATAAAACTAATCAACTTCCTATATCCTTCACAAAATCCTTTTTATAAAAGTAAGCAAAAGTAGGTGATTGTGATTGATGAAAGTTAAATTTTGCCTGTAGCAATAGAGACTTTTGCTTTTACTATATACATTTAGCTAAAACTTTTTAAAGAATATAAGCTACTTTGTTTTATTAAAGTGTCTGTACTGTTTCAGTATTTTGATAACATTTTCAAGCAAGGAATTTATTTCATTAGCAACAAAAATCTGTTAGGTTTGGTCTGGTACGCTAACATTAACTATACTTCTCATAAAATATTCAGGATAGCTTATAAGACACCTGTTTAGCTCTAAGTAAGATATGTAATATCAATATATAAAGATATACATACATACAAACATATGCAAGAGCACATATTCTTATATTTTATGTAAAATAATTAACTATTAACACTAATTAGACTGTGAAAAATTAAGTTGATTAAAATTGAATTAAATTGATGGACAGACACAGTGACTGCAACAGTGGGCTCAAGCATAACAACTACTGTGAGCATGGCGCAGGACTGGGCAGTGTTTTGTTCTGTGGTGCACAGGGTCACTATGAGTCAGAACTGACCCAACAGCACCTAACAAGGACAAGAACATATCAATTCCAAGAAATAAATATAAAAGTTAATAAGGGCATATAGCTGTAATACCAAAAGAGAAAATAAAAAGTAAAATTGAAAAAAAAAAAATTGATTAACCCTATCGGGTTGCTATGAGTTGGAATTGACTCAATGGCAATGAGTTTAGTTTTTCTGAAGGGTTTTAAGACAAACTAACATTCTGTGGCTCCTGATATGTTGATACGATGTAACAAAATGGATACAATATTATATTTGTAATGTTAATGCCAAAATCCATACCTTGAATATAATTCTGATGAAATATTAGCTAAATCCAAATGTAGGGCCTTCTAAAAACAAACAAAAAAACTAGCCTTTACTCTTCAAAACTAATAAAGTTCAAAAGACAAAGAAAGCTAAACTCCTCTTTTAAAGTAGATTAAAGAGACAACAATGAAATGCAGTGCTTGATAGTAAATTGAATCCTGTGCGGGGAAAAATTACAATAAAGGATATTATTAAGATAACTGATGAAAGTATAATATGAACTCAGATTATATAGTTGTATTATATTGGTGTCAAATTGTCTGATTTCTATAAATGCGTTCTGGTTATATCATACAATGTTTCTGTTGTAAGGAGATGCACACTAAGTGTTTATGGGTAATGGGCGATGCTGTGTCCAACCAGAGAGGAAAGGTGAGCCTGGATAAGGGGTATATAGAAGTTTCTTGTACTTGTTTTATAACTTATATATACTTTTCAGATCATGTAAAAAAAGTATTAGCAAAAAAATGATTGAAAATACAGTAGATCAAGGTATTCTTTTTTGTGCCTTAACTACCATCTACAAAATCCTATACACTACTTTCTAATAGGCTGTTTAGAGGATGTATTATAATTTAAATGAATATAATATAAAACCAAAGCAATCATCTAGAACTTAACTAAGCCTGTACTTAATCACCTGTACTTAACTAGACAATATATTTCTGGGAATTCTCAAAAAGAAGAACTGGCATAATGTAATGAATCATGTAGCAAATGGTATCCTTATGCAAACAGAATGGAAAGTTTCAAAACACAAAATCTTACATCAACCTTTAATAAAAATTAATGGCAACACATTTGCTGCTATCTGATGGTTATGTTTACAACAAGGATAGATTGTAAATTAATGTAATGCAGACTGGAAGAGAAAGGAAATGTGGACTTCATATTTGTTAGAATAGCTTATTTTTCATACTCATGTTTTGGAAGCTATTACACAATTGGTTAAAAAGCTGCGATGTGTTGAGAACTGATTATTTGCCATGCACTGTGTAGGGATTAGCATACCATTGGTCTTTTGATGCTTTCAGGAAACTTGCAAGTTTTATAATTTGCTTTAAATCACACAGGGAAGGATTAGTGCAGATTCAAACCCGTACTCCAGCTATGTTATTATAATTCCTGTGAAATATAATTTAGTTCCCTGCAGTAAACATTGCCAAATGGAATCATGATGATATATGCAAAATTATCTAAATATACACCAGGTTATGGAAGGGACTTTTGTCAACATAATTTCATTGAGCATCTATAATGATTATGGCATTTTACTAGCATAGATATGCAAGAACAATGGTGCCCATAATAGATGTGACAAGAAATGAAGGGTTGAACATTCTGCATAAAACTAAAATTAATAAGGCCGTCCCCGGGTTACGAACGAGATCAATTCCTAACTGTGTCTTAAATCAAATTTGTAGGTAAGTCGGGACAGGTGCATATGGTTCTTATTTAGCCTTAATTTAGTGCAAGAAACGGCTGGAAGCCTGTTCAGTGATTTAAAATCTGTATGTGCAGCAATTTAAGGTGATTGTGATGAAGAATTTGATGCTATTAGGTTTCGATCATTCCCAAGTGAGGGCAAATTTACATAACATTAAAGGGCAAGTACAAGTTGTCCTTAAGGTGGACTTTTGTAAACCAGGGACTACCTGTTAATAAAAGTTACCTTTTTACTAATAAACAAACCAATGACATATGGATGCATTTTCCAGGATCTCTCTATGCTGACTGTCATATTTTTTCTTTGCTATTTAATATCACACTTTGCCAGGCATGGTGATAATCGTTGGGCAAGTAGAGATACTCACAGGTGCTTAGTGGCATCTCCATGGCTTGACATGTGTATGGCCCACGGGTTCCTGGGTTCCACTTCTACCAGCTGAGATCATACATCATGCACTGGACATGGAACTGCAAAGTCAAACACTGCTTCCCATAACATACTGTCCTGATTCATGGTAGACAGGCAGCATCCAAGGGATTGTAAACTCTAGCAGGGATGTGCTGGGTACCTGGATTTGGAGTCGGTGAGAGACTTTCCCCTGCAGAGTCCAATGAACTCACAATAGTACTACCATACTGGTATTGAGGTATCCACCACTGTGCCCTGCACTTCTCCAAGATGCCTTATGGGCAAAGGGTGCAGCAGTCACTGGGCAGTAATTGGACAGGCAGACCCATAATTCCAGGTGGAGGTGTGCAAACAGCTGGAAACCCATTCTGGGAGGAAGCTGGACAGCACCTAAGCCAAGGCTCTAAATACACACTCCATTGTCCCCTTGGACATCATTTACATAACACAGATTCAAAAATAAAATTATGAATTCCAAGAAAGTGAGTGTAGAATATTAAATTTCAAGCATGGGCTCTCCTGGTGTAGGGCCCTGTGATATTGCACTTGTTGCACAGGGTGCAGCCACAACCTCCTAGGTTTTAAAGAGTTTGATCTTCACCTACTTGGTTGCGGAGTGTGGGGCTGTCTTTAAGGTGTGCAGAGGAATGGGGCCACTGCCGAAATCTGAGGTTATAGGGCTACCATGCCCAGGGAGCAGAAGAACAGGGTCTGTTGGGACTGAGGGGGTGTGGCCATCACTCAGATTGGCTAGGAGAATGGAGCTACCCAGAGCCAAGGGAGCAGAGCTGCCATCCCAGTGGCCTTGAGAACTGGGCTGAAGCTCAGGGCCAAGGGTTCTCCACCCAGAATCCAGAGATCATGGCCAATACCCATAATGTGGAGGGAAGGGCCATTGCCCAGACGGTCTCAGAGAATAGATGATTATTTTCAAGACTTGAGGGCTAACGTAACTTGTTTTGCTGGGTTTTGGACTTGCTTAGTGTTTGTTATCCCTTCTTTTCTCCCAATTTCTATTTGTAAGGAAATGTCTACCTTGCCTCTGTTCTACCATGTTACTTTGGAAACAGATAACTTATAGTTAGATTTCACAGGTTCACAGATGAAGAGAAATTTTGCCCCAGGATGGACTATACCTAAAGTCTCACCCATATTTGATTTAGATGATTCAGAAGATGGAATTTTGTATTTGGAGTTGATTTAAAACTTTTAGAATGATGTGATGGGGTGAAAGTGCTTTGCATGTGGCGAGGATACAAATTTTTGGGGATCAAATATTGGAATGTTATTGACTGAATTATGTCCCCCCCAAAATAAGTGTTGTAAATCCTAGCCTGTATGTCTGTGGTAAGGAGCCCTGGTGCCACAGTGGTTAAAGTGCTTAAATGTGAACCGAAATGTCAGTGGTTCAAAACCACCAGTAGCTCTGCAGAAGAAAGATGTGGCAATCTGTCTCCGTAAAGATTTACAGCCTTGACCCTATGGGGTTGCTATAAGTAGGAATTTACTCAAAGGCAGTGGGTTATTGATATGCCTGTGATTATAATCCCATTTGGGAATAGGTTGTCTTTTTATGTTAATGAGGCAGGAGTAGTATAGGATGTATCTTGAGTCAATCTCTTTTGAGATATAAAAGAGATTAAACAAGCAAGAGAAGCAGAGATAGAGAAAACAAGCCACATGAAGCCTGCCCAGGATCAGAAGCTAAAACGGACAAAAACATTCCTCCAGAGCTGACAGAGAAAGCCTTCCCCTAGAGCTGGCAACCTAAATTCAGACTTCTAGCCTCCTAAACTGTGAGAAAATAAATCTCTATTTGATAAAACTACCCAATTGTGGTATTTCTGTTATAGCAGCACAGATAACTAAGACAGACACTTAATCATGGAACTCAAGATTCTCTAAAATCCACCTGAACTTTCCTTTCCAGCTTTTATTATTGTTTTTTCTTCATGTAGATCCTGATTTTCAGCCAAATAAACCTCGTTATTTTTTTACTCATCTTACCCTCTAGTTTTGTCCATGTTTTGTCCTCTCCCTGAAATATCTTCACCCATTGTCTCTGAAAATTCTCATTTTCTTGAAAAATTTTCTTAATTTTCTCTTCAATCAGAAATTAACTGTTTTTAAAAGCTCATAGCATTATTTTGGAAAAAATTATAAAACTCATCATATTCTAAATTTATTATTGTTTTTATTCATATGCCTTATTGCTTCTTAAAATTTAAGTTTCTTAAAGACAAAAATTTATCAATTAGTATTGTTACACCTCAGAATATTTATAATGATTTTTGTAACTCCTGTAGTTCAACATATGTTTATTGAAGGGAAATTTTTAGAAACTATTTCAGAAGAAAGTAATGTAATAGTGAATAAGAATGTTTCTTTTTGAACATTTAGATATGCTGAATACTAATTCCCCAAGTAATCCCATAAGGTAAGCCTTATCATCTACATGAAAACACTGAACCTACAAAATATAAAATTATTAGCCACAATTGTAAAATTAAAATGGGACAGTTAAGCACTCAGCTGTTAACCAAAAGGTTGGTGATACAAACCTACCCAGAGACTCCATGAGAATAAGACCTGGCAATCTATTTTCATAAAGATTACAACCAAGAAAAACTTACGGGGCATTTCTACTCTGTCACATGGTGTGTTATGAGTGCCATCAACTCGATGACACCCAAGAACAGACTAGCAAAAGTAATAGAGGGTGGAGACACTGACTAACTAAAGTTTGACAGGAAAACACTATTGATGTTAGCGCCAAGGGTTCATAGTCCATTCACTATTTGAGATCAATCAAGAAGATAATTATGTCCTAATGGTGATGTTTTTAGTCTGGATGATATTACATTCTAAAACTTTTATTATAGATGTTGTATGGTAAATAGCTTGAGTTTCACTGAAAAACCATGTTCAGTTTGGGAGTTTAGAATATTTATTGTATAACTTTTAATCGTCATGTTTTGTCAATCAAAGGCAATGTTGGATAATTATTTAAAGTTTCTATTTTTTAAGTTATCTTCTGACATTGATAAATTATAATGTAATACTGAAATTTTTATTCTTTAAATGGAAATATTTCAGTAACCATTGCACATGTGTATTATGGAGAATAGATATGGATGGATAGGTGAATTAATATGCTAACTGAAAGATGCTAGTAGTAATTATTAGTAGTAATATTTTAAAATTTAAAAATATGCAAGACAAACACAGTAAGTGTTTTGTAACACATGTAAGTAAAAGTGATACTGTGCTTATGAATATGTTCATCACAATAAAAGGAGGTTCTTATTGCAAAACTATACACTGGCACTCATATTACAGAAGTCTTTAAATTGGCATATTTATAATTTATGCTGATTTTGTAGCCAGACCCTCTCAACCATCATTTACCAAAAACAATTATAATTTAAAGCCTCCAGTCAAGAGTGGGATGTACTGTTCTTACTGATATAATTTCAAACTTCAATGTTTATGTTATTATGTGATTTTAGACAACAAAATTTCACAATGAGTAATTAAACAGTAATGTCAGGAAAACAAGGGTATGGTACAACACTTTTAGCTTTAGCATCCCTTAGAAAAATGTTGCTTCTTTTCACGATTGCAGCTGGCTTTATCTGTGTCTGTTATTACAACCTAATCAATGGTTGGACAAATTTTTCTTTCACTTTCTGAGCTGATTTTTTATTTCTTCTCTATAGATAAGTAAGAGAACTAATGTTGTAATCCACAAAGAAAATCTTGACGTTTCTGATCTGGTTATATACTATTCAGACATAGTACAAAATAAGACCTTAAAATTAATTTCAAATCAATAGTAATAATCAATATAAATCAAAATAGTGAGGAGTTTATTATGACTATAATTATGAACAAAGTAAATGATTTAGAAATTAATTCTGATGAACACAATATTGCATTAAGTATAAAGTGAATACTAATAATATAGATCTATAAATATTAATTCAATATACAAAAAATGATGGTAGACCAAAAGCTGAATACCATTTGCCAAAGATGCATACCATTTAACTTTTTTTATTTTGTGAAAGACACAGCAGCTATTTAAGGTAAGCATTATTATTTTCTTATATAAGCATTATATATACGTGTGTATTTTATATGTTGCTGTTGTTGTCAAGTTGGTTCTGACTCATAGCAACCCTATGAACAACAGCATGAAACACTGCCCAGTCCTGTGCCATCCTCACAATCATTGTTATGCTTGAGCCCAGTGTTGCAGCCACAGTGTCAATCCATCTTGTTGAGGGTCTTCCTCTTTATTGCTGACCCTCTACTTTACCAAGCATGATGTCCTTCTCCAGATACTGATCCCTGCTGATAACATGTCCAAAGTATGTGAGACATAGTCTTGCCATCTGTCTTAGACTGGGTTCTCTAGAGAAGTAAAACCACTAAAGCATATGAATATATAGAGAGAGACAGAGTGATTTATATCAAGAAAATGGATCGCAGGGTTGTAGAGGCTGTAACATTCCAAGTCCATGGATCAGGATAGAGGCTTCTCCTGATTCACATAGCTGCAGGGGCTGATGAACCCAAGGTTGGCAGGTCAGAGAGCAGGGCTGTTGCTCACAGCTGTGTAGATCAATGAATCCCAAAATTGGCAGGCAAGACTGCAGGTAAGCTGCTAGTTCAAGTCCCAAGAACTGGAGATCAGATGAACAGGAGCCAGCTGCAGGATCCAGAAGGAGCAAAAACTCCAAAGCCCCAAGCCCTGCCAAAATATCCACCCACACTTGATGCAGGCCATACACGCAAGGACACTCCCTTTTAACTAATTGGCTACTTACAGCAGATTACATCAGGGAGGTGATCTCATATCAGATCCTAACAGGGAAGTGATCACAACACAATACAACTGCCAAAACACTGAGAATCATGTCCCAGCCAATTTGACACACAATCTTAACCATCACAGTCCACCCCTTGTCAACTTGGCACCTGTACACATCTCCTTAACCATACATAATCTCTGAATAAAGATAATTGTAAAGTCATGCTTGGGCTTAACATGATACAACGAACACACATACAACCAAAAATGCAACAGCCCTGTTTACATCTTATATTTTATAAGTAAACAAAAATATTTGATGCACATGTACAAAGCAGAAATACTCATAATAATTACATACCTCATTTCTGCAACTGGTCACATGGCCATCACTGGTATTTAGAACTACCTTCTTCCACCACCCATTCCATATTCTCTTTGCCCTCAGCAAGCACCTCAGCTGGTCATAATTCTTTGCCTGGTGGGGTGACCGAAACCTTCATTCATGAAGGGTCTGGGCAATTAGTAGTCATGTCACAATTGGCTTGCTGTAGTTTTCCATTGACTTTAATCACAGGGCATGGTAGTACTAAGAGATTCCCTAAGGGATCTCCTGTATTCCAGACATACTCTTCTTTACCTCCATTATGTAATATCAATTCAATTTCCTCTTGGTAATCAGGATCAATCACACCAGTCAATATGGTATCTTCCTTCTTTGCCTGTTGATCCAGAGGCATAAGGGGCCCAAAGTGGCGAGGTGGCATTCTTAGCTTCCAGTTTAATGGAATTAGTGATGTGTCTCCAGGTAGGAGCATTCATCCCTTTGGAACTAAGACCTCTAGACCTGCAGAATGTAAAGTCACGGGCATAGGAAGTAAAAATTTTGTGAATGGGTCACTAGGAGTAATAGTGAGTGGTGCCAGTCCCATTTCCACCCCTTGATTCCTTGGCCCATGAATCCTGGCTATGGGAGAAATGGTACCATATATTGGATCCTGGTTTAGAGCATATATAACCTCCTGGAGAACATTGCCCTAACCTGCAAGGTATTGCCACCTAGCTGGTGCTGTAATTGTGTCTTTAGAAGGCCGTTCCATTGTTCTATCAAGCCAGCTGCTTCAGGATAGTGGGGAACATGGTAAGACTAGTGAACTCCATGAGCATGGGACCACTGCCTCACTTAATTTGCTGTGAAGTGAGTCCCTTGATCTGAGTCAATGCTGTGTGGGATACCATAACAGTGGATAAGGCATTCTGTAAGCCCACAGATGGTAGTTTTGGCAGAAGCATTGCATGCAGGGAAGGAAAATCCATATTTAGAGTAAGTGTCTATTCCAGTAAGAACAAAACATTTCCCTTTCCATGATGGAAGTGGTCCAATGTAATCAACTTGCCTCTAGGTTGCTGGCTGATCACCTGAAGGGATGGTGCCATACGGGGACTCAGTGTTGGTCTCTGCTGCTGGCAGATTGGGCACCCAGCAGTGGCTGTAGCCAAGTCAGCCTTGGTGAGTGGAAGTCCATATTGCTGGGTCCATGCATAACCTCCATCCCTGCCACCATGGCCACTTTGTTCATGAGCCCATTGAGCAATGGTGGGAGTAGGTGGGGAAAGAGGATGACTGGTTTCCACAGAAGCATCATCCTATCCACTTGATTGTTAAAATCCTCTTCTGCTGAGGTCACCATTTGGTGAGCATTCCAATGAGACACAAATATCTTCACTTCTTTGGCCCATTTGGAGAGGTCTATCCACATACCTCTTCCCCATAAATCTTTGTCTCCAGTTTTCCAATCACGTTTCTTCCAAGTCCCTGACCATCCAGCCAAACCATTGGTCACAGCCTGTGAATCAGTATACAATTGCACATCTGGTCATTTCTCCTTCCAAGCAAAGTGAACAACCAGGTGCACTGCTCAAATTTTTGCCCAGTGAGAGAATTTCCCTTCACCACTGTCCTTCATGGAGGCCCCAGAAATGGGCTATAGACTGTATGTGTCCACTTTTGAGTAGTACCTGCATATCACACAGAACCATCTGTAAACCAGGCCAGAGTGTTCTTTTTTTCAGTCAACTGATCATAAGGAACTCTCCATGAGGCCATAGGTGCAGACTGGCAGATGGAAGGTAATGTGACAGGAGTGTAGACCATGGGCATTTGGGACCCTTCCTCATGCAGCTTACTTGTGCCTTCAGATCCTACTCAAGCCCTATCTCGTATATGCCACTTCCATTTGATGATGGAATGCTGCTGTGCTCGTCCAAATTTATGACTCTGTGGGTCAGATAACACCCAGCTCATGATGGGAAGCTCAGGACACATGGTGACTTGGTGTCCCATGGTTAAGTGTTCAGTGTTTACTAAGGCTCAGTAACAAACCAAAAGCTATTTCTAAAAAGAAAAGTTGTTATCTGCAGAGGATGGAAGGACTTCGCTACAAAATCCTAAGGATTTGCACTGGGATTCACCAAGATGGGCCTGCCAAAGACTCCAAAAACCATTTCTATCTGCCACGGACACTTCACGCACCATTAGATCAACCAGATCACATGGCCCAAGTGACAGAGCAGCTTGCATGGAAGCCTGAACCTGCTGCAGAGCATTCTCTAGTTCTGGGCCCCACTCAAAACGAGTAGCTTTTCGAGTCACTCGATTAATAGGCCAGAGTAGCACACTCAGATGAGGAATATGCTGTGACCAAAATCCAAAGATGCCCACTAGGCATTGTGCCTTCTTTTTAGTTATGGGAGAAGTCAGATGCAATAACTATTCCTTCACTTTAGAAGGAATATCTTGACATGCCCCACACCACTGGATCCCTAGAAATTTCACTGAGGTGGAAGGTGGCTGAATTTTTGTGGGATAAATTTCCCAACCTCTAGGAAGAAAATGTTTTACCAGTAAGTCCAGAGTCTTTAACACCTCTTCCTTACTAGGTTCAATCAGTATAATGTCGTCAATGTAATGGACTAGTGTGATGTCTTGTGGAAGGGAAAGGTGATCAAGATCCCTGTGGACTAAATTATGACATAGGAAGAGTTGATCTAGCTCTGAGGTAGGAAACTGAAGGTGTATTGCTGGCTTTGCCAACTAAAGGCAAACTGCTTCTGATGGTCCTTCAAAATAGACATGGAGAAAAAGGCATTAGCCAGATCAATAGCTACATACCAGCTACCAGGAGATGTATTAACTTGCTCAAGCAATGAAACTACATCTGGAACAGCAGCTGCAATTGGAGTCACCACCTGGTTAAGTTTTCAGTAACCCACTGTGATTCTCCAAGATTCATCAGTTTTTTGCACAGGCCAAATAGGCGAGTTGAATGGGGAAGTGGTGGGAATCACCACCCCTGCATCCTTCAAGTCCTTGATGGTGGCAGTAATCTCTGCAATCCCTCCAGGAATATGGTATTGCTTTTGGTTTAGTATTTTCCTAGGTAAGGGCAGTTCTAATAGCTTCCACTTGGCTTTTCCTACCATAGTAGCCTTTACTCCATTTATCAGGGATCCAATGTGGGGGTTCTTCCATTTGCTGAATATATCTATTTCAATTATGCATTCTGGAACTGGGAAAATCTCTACAGGATGGGTTTGGGGACCCCCTGGACCTACTGTGAGACTGACATGAGCTAAGACTCCATTAATAACCTGACTTCCATATGCCCCCACTCTGACTGGTGGGCCACAGTGATGTTTTGTTTCTCCTGGAATTAGTGTCAGTTCAGAGACAGTATCCAGTAATCCCTGAAAAGTCTGATTGTTTCCTTTTCCCCAGTGAACCATCACTCTCATAAAAGGCCATAGATCCCTTTGGGGAAAGCTGGGAAAGATTAACAGTATAAGTTTTTGGCAGTGTACTGGAATCCTTCTTCAAGGGGACCTGGCCTCCCCTTCAATCAAGGGGTTGTGGGTCTGTAAACTGGCTTAAGTCTGGGAATTGATTGAGGGGCAATGACCCTCTATTCTGGTGATTCGAGTTAGACTGCTATTTACTTGATCTAAAATTCACCCATTTGTACAGATCAAGTAAATATTTAGTAGATTTACTGTCTGTTTCACTCCTAGGGACACCATAACTAAGTAGCCAATGCCATAAGTCCATACAAGTCAGACTATTCTGATTACTGCTTTGACTTTGCTGTCCATTACGGTAACCATACCCACCTTGTCCTTGTCGATTGAGTGCTGCCACTTGGCCCCTACCACCACAGGCTCCAATCAGCCCTATTGTAGTTAGGTGTCTTAATTCAGTTACGGCAGTCCCCACTGTCAAATTTGATTTATGTAAAATAGCAATAATAGCAGTCTTCAAATATGCTGGGGCTCCCTTCACAAATTTGTTCTGCACTGTTGGGGTAAAAGATGTGTCCTCTGGGAACTCCATGTGTGGGTCTGTGGGTCTATGGGTCTATCCTGACAAATCTGCTCTAGTATGCCAATTTCCCTAAGCCTTTGGATACCTTCTACAGTATACCAAGGCAGGTCTGGTACTTCAACGTGATTTATTGTAGGCCATGGTGTAATCCACACTTCAGCAACCCAACCAAATAAACTGTTAGATACTTTCCTCACTGAAATATGGAAGAATCTGTGCTTAGTGAGCCCATATCAATAAACTCAAACTGATCCATCTTTATGTTCCTTGCAGCATTATCCCATACACTTAATAGCCATTCCCTAGGTTTCTGTTTGTACATATAAGAAAAGTCAAGCAATTCTTTCGGAATGTAGAGTACTTCCTCCTCGGTTAAACTTTGTACTTCACCCTTTGGGACTCACTAGGACTTAAGTCTGGTTATAGGTCTAGAAGCTAAAATCAGTGGGGAAATATTTTGAGAATATTCAGCAATGACTCAGACAAAATTGATTGATATGCAGCTTCGTTAATCTCATTAGATAGGAGTGGAGGGGATAATGATTCTGTTGGCAGGAGAGTGATTCAACAGAATTTAGGGGCTCAGTGTCTTCAGCTTCCTGATTATCTGCCCATATGTCCCTATCTCAGGTTCCAGGATCCCATTTCTTCCCAATCAACGCCCTCACTGTAACTTCAGACACCTCTCGAGGTTAGTAGTTGAGTTGGTGGTGTAATATAGCCACTCTTACAATACAACTCTGGGTTTGGTTTCTGGCTATATCAGGTCTGTTACTACAAGAAATAAGACTTTCTTTCAAGGCACAAGTGGAAACATTGAGGTCGTTTATGCGGCGCTTGAGCTTTGACTCTGAAGCCCTGAGCTCATCTCTTTCTTTCATCAGTTTGTCTAGTGAAAGTAGGACTGACTAACCAGCTTCCTGGTACTTCTCATTATGACAAAATTGTGGAAATGTATTATACATGCAATCACCCAGAGCCTCATCTTACACCAGTACCTGATCTATTGGTGGTTATATTTTGTGTATTTGAATTGCCACCTCATGCCATGGATTAGCAGTGCCCTGTTTACTACTGGAAGCAGAGTCATCAACATCTTTAAGACTAACCAGAATTGAGAACCAATTTAGAAGATTCATCCTTACCATTTTGTTTCTCTAGAACCACTCTTGGTACCCAATGTCTTAGGATGAGTTCTCTAGAGAAGCAAAATCAGTACAGTGTGTAAATATTTATAGAAGGAGAGATTTATATCAAGGAAATGGCTCACACAGTTGTAGAGGATGTAAAATCCCAAGTCCAAGGGTCACAATAGAGGATTTTACTGATTCAGGAAGCAGCAGGGGCTGACGAACCCAAGATTGGCAGGTTAGAGAGCAAGGATGTAGCTCACAGGCTGTGAAGATCGACAAATTCCAAGATCAGCAGGCAAGACTGCAGGTAAACTCAAGTCCCAAGGACTAGATGTCAGACTAACAGGAGCCAGCTGCAGGATTCAGAAAAAGCAAAAATCTCCTGAACCCTGCCAAAACATCTGCCTACACTCAATGCAGGCTGCACACCCAAGGAAACTCTCTTTCAACCAATTGGCTACTCAAAGCAGATCCCATCATGAGGGTGATCGTATATCAAATCTCAACAGGGAGGTGATCACAATATAATACAGCTGCCAAAACACTGAGAATCATGGCCCAGCCAAGTTGACACACAATATTAAGCATCACACCATCCTTGCTTCTAAGAAGAATTCTGGTTGTACTTCTTCCAAGACAGATTTGTTGGTTCTTTTGGCAGTTTGTGGTATATTCAATATTCTTCGAAACACCACAGTCGAAAGGAATTAATTCTTCTTTGGTCTTCCTTATTCATCATCCAACTTTCGCATGCATATGAGATGATTGAAAACACCATGGCTTGGGTGAGGCCCACCTTAGTCTTTGAGGTGACATCTTTGCTTTTCAACACTTTAAAGAGGTCTTTTGCAGCAGATTTGCCCAATGCAATGCACCATTTGATTTCTTGACTGCTGCTTCCA
>NW_004444071.1:470417-507516 GCF_000243295.1 Trichechus manatus latirostris | reverse complement strand
AACACTTTAAAGAGGTCTTTTGCAGCAGATTTGCCCAATGCAATGCACCATTTGATTTCTTGACTGCTGCTTCCATGGGTGTTAATTGTGGATCCATGAAATCCTTGATAACTTCAATTTTTTCTGCATTTATCATGATGTTGCTTATTGGTGCGGTTGTGAGAATTTTTTAAAATTTTTTATTGTACTTTAGATGAGGGTTTACAGAACAAATAGTTTCTCATTAAACTGTTAGTACACATATTGTTTTATGACAATGTTTAACAACCCCACGACATGTCAACACTGTCCCTTCTTACCAGTTGTGAGGATTTTTGTTTTCTTTATATTGTAATTCATACAGAAGGCTGTCATCTTTGATCTTCATCAGTAAGTGCTTCAAGTCCTCTTCACTTTCAGCAAGCAACGTTGTGTCAACTGCATAACGCAGGTTGTTAATGAGTCTTCTTCCAATCTTGATGCCCTGTTGTTCTTCAAAGAATCTAGCTTCTCCAGTTATTTGCTCAACATACAGATTGAACAAGTATGGTGGAAGAATACGACCCTGACGCACACCTTTCCTGACTTTAAACCACACAGCATCCCCTTGTTCTGTTCGAACAACTGACTCTTGTTCTATGTACAGGTTCCTCATCAGCACAATCAAGTGTTCTGGAAGTCCCATTCTTCACAATGTTATCCATAATTTGTTGTGATCCACAAAGTCAAATGCCTTTGCATAGTCAATAAAACCCAGGTGAACCTCTTTCTGGTAGTCTCTGCCTTCAGCCAGGATCCATCTGACATCAGCAATGATATCCCTCATTGCACATCCTCTTCTGAATCCGTCTTGAATTTCTGGAAGTTCCCTGTCCATATACTGCTGCAACCACTTTCGAATAATCTTCAGCAAAATTTTACTTGTGTGTGATATTAATAATACAGTTTTATAATTTCCACATTTGGTTGTATATCTTTCTTGGGAATAGCATAAATATGGATCTCTTCGAAATTTCTTGGCATAGATGAATGAGCACTTCCAGCACTGCATCCATTAGTTGAAACATCTCAATTGATATTCTGTCAATTCCTGGAGCCTTGCTTTTTTATCAATGTCTTCAGTGCAGCTTGGACTTCTTCCTTCAGTACCAACGGTCCCTGATCATATGCTACCTCCTGAAATGGTTGAACACTAACCAACTCTTTTGATATAGTGACTGTGTATTCCTTCCATCATCTTTTGATGCTTCCTGCTTCATTTAATATTTTCCCTGTAGAATCCTTTACAATTGCTACTCGATGATTTAACTTTTTCTTCAGCTCCTTCAGCTTGAGAAATGCCAAGTATGTTCTTCCCTTTTGGTTTTCTATCTGTAGGAGTTTTGTTTGCACATGTCATTATAATACTTTACTTTGTCTTCTCAAGCCAACCTTTGAAATCTTTTGTTCAGCTCTTTCACTTCATCATTTCCTCTCTTTGCTTTAGCTATTCTACATTCAAGAGCAAGTTTCAGAGTCTCCTCTGACAACTCTTTTGGTCTTTTCTTTCTTTCCTATCGTTTTAATGACCTCTTGTTTTCTTCATGTATAATGTCCTTAATGTCATTCCACAACTCATCTGGTCTTGGGTCAGTAGTGTTCAACACGTCAAATGTATTCTTGAGATGGTCTCTAAATTCAGGTGGGATACACTCAAGGTCATACTTTTTCTCTTGTGGACTTGTTCTAATTCTCTTCAGTTTCAACTTGAAGTTGCATATGAGCAATTGATGGTCTGTTGTGCAGTCGGCCCCTGGCCTTTTTCTATACTGATGATATTGAGCTTTTCCATCGTCTCTTTCCACAGATGTAGTCTATTTGATTCCTGTATATTTCATCTTGCAAGATCCACGTGTATAGTCGCCATTTATTTTGGTGAAAAACGGTATTTGCAATGAAGAAGTCCTTGGTTTTGCAAAATCCTATCATGAGATCTTCAGCATCATTTCTATCACAGAGGTCATATTTTCCAACTACTGATCCTTCTTCTTTGTTTCCACTACTTTTGAATTCCAATCACCAGCAATTATCATTGCATCCCAGCTGCATGTTCAATGTTTCACACTGCAGAAGTTGGTAAAAACTTCAGTTTCTTCATCTTTGGCCTTAGCAGTTTGTGTGTAAATTTGAATAAAATCGTATTAACTGGTCTTCCTTGTTGGAGTATGGATATTATCCTATCACTGACAGCATTGTACTTCAGGATAGATCTGAAAATGTTCTTTTTGACAATGAAAGTGATGCCATTCCTCCTCAAGTTGTCATAGACCATATGACTGTCCAATTCAAATTGGCCAATACCATTCCATTTCAGCTCACTAATGCCTAGGATATTGATGTTTATGCATTCCATTTCATTTTTGATGATTTTCAATTTTGCTACATTCATACTTTGTATATGCCACGGTCCGATTATTATTGGATGTTTGACTCTGTTTCTTCTCATTTTGGCTCAGGCTACATCAATAAATGAAGGTCCCAAAAGCTTGAGCTTTACTCCATCCACATTATGAAGGTCAACTCTACTTTGAGGAAGCCCTCTTCCCAAGTTGTATTTTGAGTGCCTTCCAGCCTGGGGGTCTCATCTTCTGGCACTATATCAGACAATGTCCTGCTGCTATTCACAAGGCTTTCACTGGCTAATTCTTTTTAGAAGTAGACTGCTTCATCCTTCTTTGTAGTCTGTCTTAGTGTGGAAGCTCAGCTGAAACCTGTCTACCGTGGGTGATCCTGCTGGTATTTGAATATAGGTGGCATAGCTTCCAGCATCATAGCAATACTGAAGCCCCCACAGTATGACAAACTGACAGAAGCGTGTATTTTATATGTATATATATGTATGTATATACATACCTATGTACATATACATACATGTATATGTATCTTTCAGAGATTTATACATGACTTGCCATTGTCAAACAGGAAATAAATGAAGAATTTAGGATGTAACACTGCATAAACAAAAATAACTCTTGCTTCCTAGGAAACATTTTGAATAGTAAAAGAGAAAGAAAGAGAGAGAGAAACAAAGCAAGGAAAGGAAAGGAAAACGAAAAGAAGGAAAATTAATAAGCATTCAAAATTGTCAGAAATAAATAGAAATTAAATTCATAGGCTAAATATATAAGAAAATGTGAGCGATTTCTGTTACTTATATTTATTTATATGTCTAAACAGAGTCCCATTATATAATGACCATATCTCTATATTGTTGTTACCTTCCCTTGTAGTAAATAATTTTTTTCTAAAAAATTTATAAATAAACATGAGGTTTTATTAGTCGAAGTATAACCTCACTTAGATAAAACAACAAGAACAAGCAAATGTATAGAGTCCAAAATTTATTAGTGGTTAACATGAGTGGAAGGGAGGCTTCAAGAAAGGTGTGCATCAAGGTTGTATCATGTCACCATACTTACTCAATTGGTATGCTAAGAAAATAAACAGAGAAGCTGGACTGTATGAAGAAGAACTCAGCAGCAAGATTGGAGGAAGACGCATTAACAGCCTGAGTTACGCAGATGACATAGCCTTGCTTGCTGAAACTGAAGAGGACTTGAAGCACTTACTGATGAAGATCAAAGACTACAGCCTTCAGTATGGATTACACCTCAACATAAAGAAAACAAAAACTCTCACAACTGGACCAATGAGCAACATTATGTTAAATAGAGAAAAGACTGAAGTTGTAAAGTATTTCATTTTTCTTGGATCCACAATCAGCACTTATGGCAGCAACCGTCAAGACATCAAAGGATGCATTGCACTGGGAAAATCTGCTGCAAAAGATCTCTTTAAAGTGTTAAAAAGCAAAGTGTTACTTTCAGGACTAAGGTGAGCTTGACTGAAGCCGTGGTGTTTTCAATCATCCCGTATGCATGTGAAAGTGTGACAATGAATAAGAAAGACCAAGGAAGAACTGGCACTTTTGAATTATGGTGTTGGTGAAGAATATTGAATATACAATGGATTGCTAAAAGAACTAACAAACCTGTCTTGGAAGAAGTACAACCCAAATGCTCCTTAGAAGAGAGGATAAAGAGACTGTCTCATGTACTTTGGACATGTTATCAGGAGGAACCAGTCCTTGGAGGAGGAAATCATGCTTGGTGAAGTAGAGGGTCAGCAGAAAAGAGGAAGACTGTCAATGAGATGCATTGATATAGTGACTGCAACAATGGTTTCAAGCATAGCAATGATTGTGATGATGGCAGAGGATTGGGCAGTGTTTCGTTCCATTGTACATTGGCTCACTATGAGTTGGAGCCAACTCTATGGCACCTAACAACAACACTGTATATGTTATGTTCTACATTATATAAATGACAAAAGTATAAATAATATTTGTAAATATATGTGATATCATCTACATAATGTATAAACATGTAATTTTTAACAGCAATAATATTAAGGGGGTTGGAGGTGGAGTATAAGAACAGAGTTTTTTGTATGTTATTGAAGGTAAGCTGGTATCAATGTAAAGTAAAAAGAACACATAAATGAAGAGAGCTGAAGTGTTTATACTAATATCAGACAACATAAACTGTAAAATGAAAGTTGTCACCAGAGACAAAGAAAGGTCTTTTATAAGAATATTAGTGCCAATTAATCAGGAAAAGATAATACTCAAAAATACATATCTGTACCTAAGGACTGATTGCAAAATACACAAAGCAAAATATGACATAATTTAAGGGAATTCAAGAGAGAAATACATAATTCTATAAGAATAGTCAGACACTTCAATATTCCACTATTAATATTGGAGAGAACAACAAAGTAGATCAACAAGAATATTGAAAAATTAATCAACACTCTCCATCAACTAAACATAATAGATTTCTATATCACATTCCATCAAAAACAGCAGAAGACAGATTTTTCTCTAAGCAAATATGGAACATTATCCACGATAGACTATAAACAAGCTTCAATCAATTTAAGAAGATGGAAATCATAACCAAATAGATTTAAATTAGAAATCAGTAATAGAAGAAAATTTGGAAAATTCACAAATATGTGGAAATTAAACAACACATACCAAAATAAACATGACATTTGAAACACAAAAATAAAATGTAGATCCAAACCCGAAATATTTTACAAGGGCAAAAAGGGCGATACGAATTTTAAAATCCAGAATGATAGAAGGTACACACGTATGAAAACTATGCCGGCAAATAAAATAGCTTAGATTAAATAGTTGCATTCCTAGAATCACAATCAAATTTACTTAAGAAGAAATAGAATTTTGAATAGACCCAAAACCCATAGGTTGATTAAATTAGTAAATAACTTTCCATTAAAAAAAAAAAAAAAATCCCAGGCCAGATTGCTTCATTGGTGAATTATATCAAATGATCAAAGAAGAATTAATACTAACGCTTACAAACGCTTCAAAAAAAAAAAGGAAGAAGAAGGATGAAGAATGGTCATGTGACTATAGAAGCAAATGCAAGCCAAGGAGTCCAGAAGCTTTCAGAAACTATGAGAAACACATGGAACAATTTCTTTCTCAGAAGAAATTAGAATGGCTGATATCCTGATTTGGACTTCTATACTCCACAACTGTGAAAAAACAAACGTACACTCTTTAAAGACACTCTCTGTGTAGTGTACTACTTTGTTATGGCATCCCGAGGAAACTAAGATAGAGTTTGGAATTGAGAAGCGGAGTGCTGCTATAACAAACATATCCTATGATGTCAGTATTAATCTGATAGCAAAACCAGACAAAGACACAAGAAAAGAAAACACAATCCAATATCCCTTACAAATGTCACCATGAAATACTTCTGGGCTCTATTTATCAATAATCATAGGAGTGATCAGAGACAAATTCATGATAATAAAATGAAAAGAATTTAGCAAAAAAAACTAAAGCTTTCTCTAGATCTCAATAGCCTTCAGACACGATTAAAATGCAAAATAAAATAATTAATTAATTTAAATAACCAACACAATTTCTGGACTACTTAGACAATGACAATGAGAAACGGCACAGGAAGATTTATAGATGAAATAAAAAATATATACAGTTGCAGTTATTCAAGATTAATCATCTTTTCTGAAATAGAGATTTAAAGCTACACATTTATCTCTAAGCTCTGGTTTACCGCCATCAAGTGAATTACATATTGTGTCTTAGCTTTCTTCCAATTAAAAATATATTAAAAATTTTCATTGAGATTTCTACTTTCATTCATACCAAAACCAAACCAAAGGCATTGTTGTTGAGTCAATTCCAACTCTTAGCGACCCTATAGGATAGAGTAGAACTACCCCTCAGGGTTTCCAAGAAGTGCCTGGTGAATTTGAACTGCCAACCTTTTGGTTAGCACCCAAACTCTTAACCACTATGCTACCAGGGTTAAATAACTAAAAAAAACCCAATATTTTCCAGATAGCTGTTGTTTTCTTAGTGGCATCAAGGCTACTATTTTTCATATCCTTTCCTTCAGTGGTTGAACTACTGCATGAACACAGCTAGTGACTGTGATGGCAAAACCCTGGGCAAATATACCTCAGCCAAGTGCTGTTCTTATTAAAGTTCAGTACTTTTCATGAAAAAACTCTTCTCACTTTGTGGAGATATTTGATCAATTTCCAGAGCACTGGAGTACTTCTTTTCAAGATTTTTTTTCCAGCTTTATAGTTTCTTTTTAGCAGAGAACTTATGTTGTAAACTATATATGTAACACATTGGCCAATTTAATGTTTTTCATGCGTGCAATTTAGTAACATCAATTACATTAATCATGTTGTGCAACTCTCAGCAAAATCTGTTGGTGGAGAACTTACTGATCTGTTCATTCCATCATGCTGAAAATAAATCTCCAAAATTCAATTGTTTTTAAGTAGATATTTTTGTTAAGTTTTCTGAAATTTAGTTTATTTTGTTGAGTGATTTTGTCATTTACTACTTCTTCATATTTAGATTTAATGTCATTTTCTTTATGACTTAGGGTTTGGTGAATTTTCATATCTTTCATGACATTTCATAAGAAGAATTTCTGTTTTAATATTAGGATAATAATTCCTATCTACATATACTTGTATACAGAAGTAAAATAAAAAATATTTAACTAGTACAGCAAAGCACCAACCAATAATAATGAGTGCACTGACCACTCAGATTAGATTCTAATTGCAAATTGGCATTGCTGTACTAAATGAATATAAACCTGCTCATGCTTATATCTATAGAAATGTCTACGTATATACCTGTATGTTCTAAATAATGCTTGTTTTTACTCAAACTTTCTTGAAATGTACTTATTTTTCATTAATCCTTTAATTTTGTGAATTATTTTACACCAATTTATTTTATTTCTCATATTTTAATTGAATATAAATGGAAGCGACTCTGTTTCACTAAGATTCTTAAGTACGACATCTTTTTGCACTGTATTTTTATCAATGTCACATATACATCTTTATTTTAATAGGAATTCAAATATCTTTTGATTGCTTATGTGTTCAAACCTGTCTGTGATACCATAGTTTACACAGTTACGTACTTTTTTTCTGTAATAACGTTTCTTACCTTTAGTTGAACTGAGTATGTTTTCTCTTTGCATTTATTGTTTTTTATTTTCCACTTTTTTTGTTACTTAGTGATAAACTAACCTCTTTTCTAACAGTGGTCAAAACTAAAATTTTTAATTTACATATTTAAAATATAACTATTTTCATGGTGTCTAGAGTTAACATTTACCTATACCTTTCAATTATTAAACTGAAATAAATATAGAATGTTTTCACTTTTTCCAAAACTACCTTTCTCCTAATTGACCTAACATGCTGAAAGCAAAGCATGTTCATTCCTGATTATACCTATTAAAAAATAAATTTGACAATAACCATCTAGTCCCAAGTATGATTTTTACTGATTTCTTTGCTTATAACCTTTTATTCTTCCCAGGCTTTTTAGTTTTTTGATTCACTTTTTGATGAGATGCATAAAATATTTTATAAGTCTAGCTTTTTGAGAAACAGCTTGTCTAAAACTGTGCTTATGTTGTACTGGCAATTGAATAGTAAGTTTTGGCTCCAGTGATTTAGGGAGTGTGGCAGGAGTACACTTGCTGGGAGTTGTTGTAGTCAGAGTATTCCCTACATGTGGTATGTTATACAGGATATAGCCCTGTTTCATTGCTGCAAGCCAGTAACCTACCAGGCTCTGGCTGTTAAACTAGGTGACTTTACCTGCTCAGAATTTATGGGGCAGATAATTTGATCTGCAAGTTCCATATTTTCTGCATTAATTTCTTGAAATAGTACTTAAATTAATTATCCCACCTATTAACTCCAAATTTCTCGCTCACGTATGACTTTAAAGTAGGGACTTCCAAGCTTGTATGATCTCTCTTAAAATGTTTTTTTAACTCTGTAGTAGTTTCCTTTTGCTACTATCTTTTAATCTTTTTTCCAGTAATATATCTCCAGCTGCCTTCTCTCTATCCGTATTCTTTTAAATTTTCATCTACTAATCATAGGGTGTCTTAGGGTTGCAACAAGAAGACCCTGAGGTGACAATACATGTGTAAGTAATTTATAAACAAATTGATCTAAGAGAAGCTGTTCAGAGACAGAGAAGTCAGGGCAGAGCAGGATAGGGCAGGCCAAGAAAAATGGTGATTTAACATAGCGTCTGTTTTAGCCTTGGCCTACAGGTGAGCTCAAGAGTATACAGTTATACATTAAAGTTAGTTCTAAACTGAACAAAAGAACATGGGCTTTTATATGTTCTCAACAGTGGGTCATTGTGGTGGTGGACAAAACCTCTGAGGTTGTACAGAATCTGTACATGTGCGGGTAAAGCAGCTCTAGTAGCCCAGGCCATTGTCCGAAGACAGTATTGGGCATAGGCCATTAGAAACAAAAGTGTATAGAGGCAGGGTGTGAGCAATAGAAATAATAAAAAGAATTCAGAGAATTTAGATCAGGCACTGACAGTGTCCACTACAGTAGATTTTTATGTTTTACAGTTAAATCGGGAATTCTTAAATATCTTTTATAAATCCTTTTTCAATTTGGGGCAATTATAAATGGCATAGACTAATATAATGACATAAATATCTCTTGCTTGTAGCAGAAACATTATGAAAATTACTATTACATTGTACAGTTATTTTCATATTATAAAAATTACCTAAACATTACCAGATGTGTGACTCTGCCAAGTTATTTAAACTTTCTTCTTCTCTGATTTCTCATGTTTTTTAAAAATGGGGATGATAAAAATATCTACTTCAAGTTAGGAAGGTTGGATGGAATTTAAATATATATATATATATATTTTCCCTTAAAATAATGCTGACACTTTCTATGTACCACGACCCAAAATAGTTATTTCACACCTAGGATTTCAATTTTCATGGAGAACATTCTCCACCATATAATCATTCAAAAATAGAATAATAGAGTGCATTGCCTCATGCCTAGTAGATTCCTTTCAAATGAGAGAGATTAAGTATAAAATATAAGCAAATACTAGTATTAGGCAGGGATATATGTTGTCCCTTGCAACTCTAAAATTCAGATTCTTTCTTAAATTATGAAAGATACTGGAAAATTTACTTTTTGATAATTTATTACATGTCATTTCAAAATATTGAATCAAATTCCAGATTCTTATCTTTCCTCCCACCAGATTTATGTTATATGCAAATTAATACAAAAAGTAAGGGAGAAAAGTGAATGTATTAAAGACCTGTAGAGCAATATTGCCACAAATACATGTCATAACTGCTCTTTCCCATTTTGAAAAAAACAAAACACAGAAACTAAGTTTATTAGTTTTCAGTTCCAGAGGTCTTTATATCTTGAGGGTACATTTTGTCAGAGAAACAGTGTTTATTCCTCTTCGGATGTAATTATTCTAATTAATCACTTTCTTATTAAAATATGAGGTAGTCAGCTGATCAGGATTCTTTTATGTTTCAGTGTTTAGCTTATTATTAAGAAATTATATTATTCAATTGATGTGTCAGTATTGGACAATTAGAAATGTTTAAAACACAGTTTAACTCTGCCATATACTAGGGATTCTACACTTAGAAGAAAAATTGCATAATACTAAATTTTGATATAGTAATTTTTAGCATAGAAAAAAATCAGTGTTGGTGTTGAATCGACAGTAAATGTTATTCAAAATGTAAAAGCTGGAAAAACAAATAAGGTGAGATAAATCATACTGAAGTGGGAAACAGGAGGGGAAGAGAACAGCATAACACACATTTGCTGAAAAGACTGGTTGATGTTTTTTGTAGGGAAGAGAGACCAATCAAAAATAGAAAAATGTGATTACCACCTTGTCAGAAAGAGCTACTTCACAGTGATGTCTAAAAAAATAAGTGAGGTAATTGCCATTGGAATTAAAACTATAAGCTTTTCTCAAGTTTTATGCTGTCTTCTGATCCTCTGTATTGACATGCAAATGCCTACGTGTATAGATATTCCCACATCTTCATTTGTGCTAAAATTCTGTCAATCTGTATGAAGAGATCATTCAATTTGCTTTTCCAAGACTAAAAAACTATGATTTTAGCCTCATGAAATGACAACATCATACAATAGATACAGGATAAACTCCAATAAACACATATTCTGAATCTCTCTCTTATAGTTGGTATGACAGTGGATGGCATTTGCACCATATTATTTGCCAAAGAGAACGGCTAATTAGTGATGGTTGCATGAACTGACAGTAGGAGAGGGAACAGGAAGTGATACTGCTCAGGGAGAATCTGATTTAGGAAGTCAGAGAGAAAATTCTGAATTAAAGGGACCAATAGAAGACATTGAATGCACAGTTCTTGGAATTGTTTAACAAGGAACATCATGTAGCCTTGCCCAGCACCAGTGCTTCTAAACACAAAAACAGATGTGACAAACAAGTAAGCTAATTCATAGCTACAGATAGGTCGAATGAACCCAGAATATTATATGAAAAAAGAAGAGACTGGGATTAAATGATCTAAACTGAGGAAAAGAAGTTAATGAAATATATTGGAGTAACCAAATTAAAGCTCTTTTTCCATTTCAATAATTTTCAATTTTCACTGAGCTTCTCAGACCTATACAATAATATCAGTAACTTCAGGATCAAAACTAAACCAGTTACCATTGAGTCTATTTCAACTCATAGCAACCAGAGTAGAACTGCCCCATAGGGTTTCCAAGGAGGAGCCGATGGATTCGAACTGCTGACATTTTAGTTAGCAGCCAAGTTCTTAACCACTATACCACCAGGGCTCTGGATCAAAATTAGGCAATAGCTAACATTTATATAGGAGTCCTGATGGCACAGCAGTTAAGTGCTCCACTGCTAACCTAAAGGTTGGTGGTTCAAAGCTACCCAGTGGCTCCATGGGAGAAAGACCTGGCCATCAGCTCCCATAAAGATTACAGCCTAGGAAACCCTATGGGGCAGTTCTATTTATTTATTGTAATATTTATCTATTTAATCAAAGTACAATTTATGTGCAACAATTTACACGCATATGAAGTGTATACTTGGCTGAGTTTTGACAAATGAATGCACTGTGAGATTATTATCATAATCAAGATACAAGACTGTTCTGTTGAAAAGGACTGTTTAACTTAGTACATTTTAGTTTTGATGAAACAAATCTTCATAATTTAGAGTGAATGTAGGATACTTGTTCACTGGTGTCCTTATTTGAGACAAAAAGTACGTTGGCAATGATAAACAGTAAAGTAAAAACCAGAGAAAATGAAAAATTAAAATTAACTTGATCATTACAATAGAAAAGGCTTGTGCTAAATGTAAATTATTTATAATGCATGTTGACTATTATTAAGGGAGATTTCTTTGCAAATGAAATGTGTTCAGTATTTTGCTTATAAATTGCATCTTGGTATTAATTAGGACAGAAAGATAAAATATACAAAATGAAAGAGCTCATTAAAGATAGATTTGCTCCATTATTTTCTTAATTATTTTAACCGTATTATATTTCTCTTTCTAGATAAAACTGTCTCTTGAATTTTTAAAATGTTTAAATGCCCATTTCCTTTACAGACAGTCCACAGAAAAATAGCATGCAGTGCATTCACATACAAACTCTTAAAAAGTGCAAAAGCACATGTTAATTACACAGTGTCGACTAATAATATCTAAATAATATTGATAAACTTACAAAAACAATTCCACGCTAAAGTAAAACACGTTATTTGTGCTACGTAGGAGTGCCTGCGTGGCGCAAACAGTTAAGTGCACGACTACTAGCTGAAAGGTTGGTGGTTCGAACCCACCCAGACAGAATTGTCACAGTCTTGAAAACTGTATGTAGCAGTTCTGCTTTGCACACTTGAGGTTGTTGACATGAGTCCAAATGGACTCAAGGCAACTAAAAACAACAATGATAGCTATATAGTGGTATCTCGTTCTGGTTTTAATTTACACTTATCTAATGATAAGTGATGACAAACTTCTTTCCATGTGCTTATTTTCAATTTATAAAATGTTTTTGTTTATTTGATGTAAGTAATTTGGATTACAGTTTTTAACCTTTAAAGAGAAGAGTATAATCCCAGACAATATCAACAACAGTGTCACAAATTCTGAAAGCTTAAGGAAAACTCTTACTTTGCTCCTTTTCATAACAAAACAAAGCTAAACAAAATGTTATCTTATAACCGATTCTCGCTGTTTATGCTCTGTCTTAGTCATCTAGTGCTGCTCCAACAGAAATACTACAAGTGGATGGCTTTACAAAGAGAAATTTATTCTCTCACAGTCCAGTAGTCTACAAGTCCAAATTCAGGGCATCAGCTCCAGGGGAACACTTTCTCCATCGGCTCTGGAGGAAAGTCCATGTCATCAGTCTTTCTTTGGTCTGGGAGCTTCTCTGCGCAGGAACCTCAGGTCCAAAGGATGCACTCTGCTCCCAGCACTGCTTTCTGGTGGTATGAGGTTTCCATGTGTCTCTGCTCACTTCTCTCTTTTATATCTCAAAAGAGATTGCATTAAGACACTAATCTTGTCAACCTCATTAGTATAATCTCATCGTACGATAGAATTTACAACACATGCGGAGATCCCATATAATCTCATCATAGTGGTAGACTTTACAACACATAAGGAAATCATATCAGATAACACAATCATACAATACTGGGAATCATGACCTAGCCAAGTTGTTACACACATTTTTGGGGGGACACAATTCAATCCATGACATGCTCTATGCTCAACCTTTTTCTCAAGCATTACTTTTGATTATTGTGTTTTTGAACATGCAGCCATGAATTTCTATCTACCTTTATTTAATTTATGCATCCACTAGAAAGGCAAGGAACCAAGCCTCTCAAAATAAAGGAGCAGATAACTAATAGAAGCCAAAGGAAAAGATTGATACATTTGTCTACTCCATCTCTCTTTTTGTAGCACATTTGTAAGAGTGATTGTAATAAAAATAGACTCAACTTAGTCATTAGTACTTGAAATGATAGCAGAAAAAAAGAAGTAGCTTTATCAGAGAGAAACTGCTGTTGTAGATTCTTCTTCCCTCACCAGTTGGCCTTCTGGCTGGACTGTGATTCATGTTCATTTCTATGTATATTTATGTTCTTATCTCCTAAACAGCAGTCATTTTGAACATGGCTTTTTTCAAGACAGAATTATTAATGATCAAATAATAAGGTAATACCACAATACCTATTTTGCTCAGGAAATCTATAGATAGAGATAGCAATAGAGCTAGAGATATAGATATAAATATAAATCTAGGATGGGGTAGGATAAATTATTTTTAATGAAAGCATATACATTTATTAGAATAATCTTTCCTGAATTGGTCTTTATTCACAACTATGCTTTCTACAATGTTCTTGTTAGGTGCCATAGAATCTGTTCCGATTCGTAGTGACCCTATGTACAACAGAATGAAACACTGCAATCTCCCGTGCCAATCTCACAATTGTTACTACGCTTGAGCCCATTGGTGCAGCCACTGTGCCAGTCCATCTCATTGAGGGTCTTCCTCTTTTTCACTGACTCTCTACTTTACCAAGCATGACGTCCTTCTCCAGGCACTGGTTACTCCTGATAACACGTCCAAAGTATGTGAGACAAAGTCTTGCCTCCTCTCTTCTAAGGAGCATTCTGGCTGTACTTCTTCCAAGACATATTTGTTCATTCTTCTTGCACTGCATAGTATATTCAATATTCTTCATCAACAAAATAATTCAAATACATCAATTCTTCCCTGGTCTTCCTTATACAAATATAGTTAGATATTATTTACAGATGAGACTTTAGACATGTTACCCGGTGGGATAAGTTCTTGGAGAAGGGCATCATGCTTAGTAAAGTAGAGGGTCAGTGAAAAAGAGGAAGACCCTCAATGAGATGGATTGCCACAATGGCTGCAACAGTGGGTTCAAGCATAACAAAGATCATGAGAATGGCACGGGACCGTGCAATGTTTTCTTCTGTTGTACATAGGGTTGCTATGAGTTGGAACGGACTGGAAGGCACCTAACAACAATCAATCCTTTGTTTCCAACTTTCGCATTCCAATTGATAGTAATTATCAATGCATCTTGACTGCATGTTTGATCCATTTCAGACTGCAGAAGTTTGTAAAAATCTTCAATTTCTTCATTTTTGTCCTCAGTGTTTGGTGCATAAATTTGAATAATAGTCACCTTAACAGGTCTTCCTTGTGGCCCTATGGATATTAGACTATTACTGACATTGTTGTACTTCAGGATCTTGAAACGTTCTTTTGATAATGAAAGTGACACCATTCCTTTTCAATTTTCATTCCTGGAATAGTATACCATATGATTGCGTGATTCAGAACGGTCAATACCAGTCCATTTCAGCTCACTAATGCCTAGGATATCAATTTTTATGCGTTTCATTCCATTTTTGATGACTTCGATTTTTCCTAGACTCCTACTTCTTACATTCCATGTTCTGATCATTAATGGATATTTGCATCTGTCTCTTCTCATTTTGAGTCATGACACATCAGCAAATGAAGGCACCAGAAGCTTGACTCCATCCACGTCGTGTTTCGATTGGCTTCCATCCTGAGGGGGCTCATCTTCCAGCACTATCTCAGACAATGTTCGGCGCTATTCATAAGGTTTTCACTGGACAGTTTTTTCAGAAGGAGATTGGCAGGTCCTTCTTCTTAGTTTGTCTTAGCCTGGAAGCTCAGCTGAAACCTACCCACCAAGAGTAATCCTGCTGGTATTTGCAATACTGGTGGCAAAGCTTCCAGTATCACAGCAACATGCAAGTCACCACAGTATGACAAACTGACAGTTGTGCGGTGTCTTCAATACCAACTCCCTAATTTTTCTTTGCTCCCTCTCCAGAAGGAAGAATGTACTTGTACTTCCATTATTAAGGCATATGTAAAACTATCAAGAAATCGGTAATTTCATGTTGCTTTCCCTTGTATGATACTACGTTATTGTCTGAGATACATAAATCCTAGATTCTCTAATCTTATATTCTAAGTAAAATGAATTAAGAAAGAAAAAAGAAAGTGACAGCCTACATTTAGGAAGTTAAGAGACTCCAGTACACAAGAGGGATCGTGATTCTTCTGCTATGGTAGCTCATTGCAGTAGAGAGGAAAAAAGAGGCAGGGCAGGGGTGGGGGGTGGATTGAGCAGTGAGTCAGTAGATATTTCCTTTTGTTTTAAATAAACATAAAATACCTCCACGTAGCTACAGAATACTATGAAAAACTGACTTTATTAGGATAAACTCAAGGTCATTTTACATGGCTAGGCATTGATTACTAAAATATTCCTGTTATGGATTGAATTGTGTCCTTCAAAAATAAGTGTTGTAAATTCTAAGTTAACACTTTCAAGACCCAATTATTTTCTGCTTTGAATTTTTTGTTGATACCATGTGTTTCCAGTAGTGGAATACATGCTGAGTCATTGAGTGTGTTTAACTTTTGTTTGGTAATATATGTTTTGAGAAATGTGAAAACTCAGGATTTGTGGGAGCCTGTCTGGCCCACTGATCTTGAGTAACAGGCTTTATTGCTGGGCACCTTCCATTTGGGTATGTGGGGCACTTCTGCTTTTGCCTAATACCCCGGGTATTTTGCTTCAACAAACATTTCTTTGACTTTCACCAAGTCCCCACTGGAGGGAAGCAAATAGTTTCAGTGGGAAAAGTATACTCTCAAAGAATTCCAGAGACATAAAGGTGGGTGGGTAACTGTACGTTCCACAAATCACAAAAGGGTTTAAAGTGCTAGGATGCTAACTGAAAGATCAGCAGTTTGAACCCACCTGCTGCTCCACAGAAGAAAGATGTGGCATTCTGCTTCCCTAAAGATTGCAGTCCAGGAAACACTATGGGGCAGTTCTACTCTCTCTTACAGAGTCACTATGAATCTAAATCCACTTGACGTCAATGGGTTTAGTTTCGGATACTTGTGGATGTAATATGTTAATGACGCCGTATCAGTGTAGCAGAGATGGGGAAAGACAGAAGCCAGGCACATGAAGTTCACCAAGTAACACAGGAATAGAAGCTGAAAAGAGACAAAGAAGTTCCCCAAGAGCTGACAGAGAGAGAAAGCTTTCCGCTAGAGTCAGCACTTTAAATTTGGACTTCTAGCCTCCAACACTGTGAGAAAATAAATTTCTGTTTGTTAAAGCTACCCACTTGTCATATTTCTGTTATAGCAGCACTAGGTATCTAAGACAGTCGCCTATGACCTCTGAAAAAATTAGATTCTCCATGTAAATAGTCATTGAGAATGTGTTTTCAAAGGCAGAATAACTACAATTGAACTGCTGAGTTTTACTTAGTGTCTTAGCTACTGCTTTGTCACATCCGTAGAGTGCTGTTGGTAATTTAAATAACTGAGTTTAGGAAGACTGGTATGTTAATTTAATTAAAACTTCTCTGCCAGTTGTTCTTCTTGTTATTTTGCCATGTCTTATTGCCAGTACTTTCATAAGCCGTAGAAGCCATTGAGAATGGAGCTTACAATTTGCAATGAATTTCTCCTTCTGCTGAAAATGAGAACCGTTATAAAATTTTATTTAGCCATTTATCCACAATGGCAGTACACTATAGCCAGGATTATAGGCTTGTCAGGTTGAAATCTTCCAGTGATTTAATGCTGACTGTCCCCTTCCAGCTCCATGGTAACCCGATTACACTGCCTTGAAGTAGTACACACGCTGCTTGACATCTAAATACATGCAGACCTTTTGCCAAAGGCACAGCATCTGCTAATGATTTTCAGTGGTGTCAGCCAGGAGGCTGTAAATGAAGGCCAAATATAAGTCCTCAACTTGAGAGTATTGATACTTATTAACTGAAGAGCTTGGCTAGAAACAAGGCTTTTAGGCCACAGATTTTGCAAGTGAATTAGTAAACGAAAGGTGACAATTTCAATTGTTTTTTTTATTCTAAAGAAAGGTAATGTATAGGTAGTAACTTGATCTAGGAATCAGAAAACACAGGTCTAGGTCTAGTTCTTCACTATGAACTTTGGGAAGAAATGTGTTCACCTTTCAGAATTTATTTACAGAGAATTTGATTTAAAATAGGAAGTAAGAGACAATAGGACCTACCATAAAATACAAATAAGTTGTTGTTGTTAGGTGTTGCCAGTTCTGACTCATAATCATACTATGTTCGACAGAACTAAACACTGCCTGGTCCTGCACCATCCGCACAATTGTTGCTATGTTTGAACCCATTGTTATAGCCACTGTGTCAATCCATCTCATTGAGGGTCTTCCTCTTTTTCACTGACTCTCTACTTTGCCAAGCATGATGTCCTTCTCCAGGGACGGGTCCCTCATTATAACATGTTCAAAGTACTTGAGACAAAGCCTTGCCATCCTTGCTTCTAAGGAACATTCTGGCTGTACTTCTTCCAAGACAGATCTGTTTGTTTTTGTGTATATTCAGTGTATTTTTCGCCAACAAAATAATTCAAATGCATCAATTCTTCTTTGGTCTTCTTTACACAAATATAGTTAGATATTATTTATGGATGGGAAAATATGCATAGAGAAATCAATTATCTTGTACAAATTAGTAATTGGAGGAATAAAGATTCAACACTAGGCCATTGCATGTCATAAATAGTCCACAATCTTAACTTTTTATGCTACATTATATTTGCTCTAACTGATAATGTAGGATTCAAGTAGTGGAATGAAGAAATTTCAAAAGGAATAAGAAGTCATCTCAGTTGTATCATTCCTGCCCCCAGAAGTGTCTTAGTGATCTCTCTATCTTCTCCTTACAGTTTGGGGTCATCCATTAGGATGCCCACTTGATCCCTGCTCCAGAATTGTCTCTCAACCCACACTGGTTAATACTATCTTACCTACTGGACTCTCCTTTCCTCAGGTAAACAAAAGTAGGTAATAGTGATTTTTATCAAAGAATCCAATTATTTAAAAAGTGACAAAAGAGGGTCAGACCAATGCTTAGTCCTTTGGAATCATTATCATTTTAGGATAATACAAAGTTCATCATGGATTCTTTGATATTCCTCCAATCAAGAGTTGGGGCCTTTTGAGAAAAGGAAAATGAATAGAGAACAAATTTTATTAACGGTTACCAGGGGTAGGAGGGAGGGGAAAAGGAGGGGTTAACGATGACAGAAAAATCACATTGATTAAGGGTGGGGTTGTACAGCTAATTATTGCAATTGCTGTCAATAAGTAGTATATCTGTAAAAAGTTGAATTGGCAATAGTTGTGTGATAGATACATTTACAACAACGATAAAGAAAAAAAAAAAGAGTAGCTGCTGAGGCTGCTTATGTACAACCAAAAACCTCATGGGATTTGCTTCCTTAATTTAGAGGTTTAGGGTCATGGTTTCATGTGACATCCCAGTTAACTAGCTTAAGAACATGTTTAGTGTTTCTGTTCTACCTCCTAGTTTGTTGCATAGTGTCTGGGGTCTTAAAAACTTGCAAGCTGCCATCTAAGGCACAACAATTGGTTTCTATTCACCTGAACAACGGAGAAAGAAGGAGAGTCAGGAATAGCAATAGAATATGGTATGTGTGGCTAATTGCCTCCATGAACAACTGTCTCCTTTGCTATGAGACCAGAAGAACTGGATGGTGAGTGGCTAACATTACAGAACATTCTGAACAAAGACTCTATAGAAGAATCCTGATCAAAGGGAGGTAAATGCAGAATAAAATTTCAAAATCTCATGGACTCCAGACTTTCTGGATCCATGGATGGTGAATGAACTCCTGAAACTATTGCCCTGACATAATCTTTAAACCTTAAAGCAAAAAAAATCCCTTGAAGTCTTCTTCAAACCAACCAATAGTTCAGCTTAACTAATAAGGAATGTCTGCCTTAAACATGGAGCCCTGGCCAGCGGTTAAGAACTATGGCTGCTAACAAAAAGATTGGCAGTTCAAATCTACCAGCTGCTCCTTGGAAACCCTATGGGGCAGTTCTACTCTGTCCTATAGGGTCACTATGAGTTGGAATAGACTCAATGGCAACGGGTTTTTTGTTTTGTTTATTTTTTTTTGGGCCTTAAGCATTGCTCTCTTTGAAGAGCTATGTATATGGTATCAAATTGACAACAGCGATAGGAATCTTAAGGGGTAGTGAGTTTATGTTAATGGGGGAAGAACAACTCAGAAAAGAAGAGTGATAATGGTTGCAAACTAGAAGACTGTAATCAATGTCACGAAGTTACATATATAAACTGTTGAATTGGTGTACGTTTTGCTTTGCTGTGTATATTCTCAACAAAAACAAATAAAATTAAAAAATAAATGTATTAAAAAAAAAGTTGTGATCTTTGACCTCTCCCTTTGAATATGGGCAAGCTATGATTGCTTTCATCCACAGAAAATGGAGGAAGTGACACGGTGCCATCTTCTGGGTTGAGGCCCCTTTCATCTTCTGTCTCTTCGAACACTTATCTTAGAACCCAGCTACCATGTTAGGAGACTCCTATGATACATGGGGAGGCTACCTGAAGGAGATTCAGTCTACAGTTCTAGCTGAGCTCCCAGCCAATAAGCAGGCTCCCCTCTCAACAATGTGAGTGAGTCATCCTGAATGTCCAGTCATTTTATGCTTGCAAATGACTCTAGCCCAAGATTCTTTTCAACTGTAACTACCATGAGGGGCTTCAAGTAAGAACTAATCCAGCTGATCCTCCTAGTCAACCCAAAATGAGACAGAAAAAACACGTTTTTGCTTTAAAGCTATTAAGTTTTGGGATGTGCTAAGTGAACTGGACTCTACTCAACAGCAACAGGTTTGGGTTTCTGGGTTTTTTTTTTTTTTAAGGAGACTTTGTTGTGCAATGGAGCCCTAGTGACAGAGTGGTTAAGAGCTAAGGCTGCTAACCAAAATGTCAGTAGTTAGAATCCACTAGCTGCTCCTTAAAAACCCTATGGGGCAGTTATACTCTGTTCTGTAGGGTCACTATGAGTCAGAATCAATTTGACAGCAATGGGTTTGGTTTTTAGTTTGCAGAATGATTAAGCACTTCACTGCTAAATGAAAGGTCAGTGGTTAGAACCCACCAGCTGCTCCTGGGAACAAAGATGTGGCAGTCTGCTTCCCTAAAGATTACAGCCTTAGAAACTCTACGGGTCAGTTCTATTCTGTGCTATAGGTCGCTGTGAGTTGGAATTGACTCTATGGCAACGTGAATCTGGGGAAAGTAGCAATAGATAACTGGAACAGGTTGTTACACACTCAGTTAACTATCCATTAGAGGAAATGTAATGTCTTACATCAGCTAAAATATGGCTGTGCCTGGCTCAACTTTGGCATCTGTTTAAAATTTAGTGTTCCCCAGGATTCTATTCTAACTTTAGCTGCTATCATTATCTTGATGTGTCTAAAATATTTTGAATTTTTCTACTCAGAATTTCCACAGTCACATTAAATTTAATTAAATCATTCACACTCCCTCACAGTGTCCATTTCTTCTGTATTACTTTCTCAGGTTAACAGAAAAAGAATTTCAGAATCACATATCCTATAAAGAGTTATCAATTTTTACATGAAATATTTTTGGAATGTAACCTCTTCTTTGTATCCCCAGGTGGCATTCTTACTTGGTTCAAAATCCTCTTCTATTTTGCATGTATTAATTGAAGAGTTCCTTAGCCAGAGTTTCTACTGTCCAACTTACTCTCAATCTATCTTCTACATAATTCCTTGGATTATTTTTTCCAAAAGCAAAATTTAATAATGCCATCACCATACTCACATAATTCATTTTAGAGAACATTTTTTTTTTCTCAGACTACAGGATGCCAGGTAAGGGATTTTTTTAGACAGATCTCTGAAGGTTTAGAATTTAGAAATTAACTGTGATTCACAGGAATAAAATTAAATAAAAAAGAATGCTCCTAATAGGAAATATTTAGTATGATCAACGCCAGACATTGTTCTAAACTTCTTACATGTATTAATGCATTTAATTTTCACAATGATTATATAAGGACTATCAACATATCAGGTAATATACAAGGGAATTTAGGCATGGAATTTAAATAATTTAGCCCCTTGTCACACTCATATAGCAAGGGAACTGAGCTGAACGTCCAAGTATTGAAGTAGTCAATGAAGACAACATGCTAAAATGAAAGTGAAGTCTTTAATCATTAACTGCAATAGTACAATCAGCAGAAATATGAAGAAAATGTTGACTACCCATTGTTCCATTTTTTTCCCCCAGTAATGACACGTAATCTAGGGTCAGGTGAATCAGCATAAATGTGGAAAACTGTTTCAGTGCCCAGAGAGCCTTTAACAAAAGCTAATGCAGTTTTACGGACCCAAAGGCTGTGAGGACAGCAAAGGGGAAGTGCTAGATATGCATAACAGCATGTCAGGCCAGAAGAGGAGGAGAGTCCTTGACTGAAACTCTCTTCAGAGCTTTGGCTATGCACCAAGTATGATATAGGGGGACAACTTACCCCATGAGGCCTGCCAAGTAATGCATTGGTAATAGCTTATGATCAGGCCCAAAAAAATCACACATAGATTTTCAGCCATGAGCCAGACTCCTCATATATCCCTTTAGAATATGAACCCCTGGTAATCATTTCCTAAAACAGAGTTTGTTTTCATGAATGCCATGAGATTTTGGAAAGAAATTAAAGAGAGAGAGAGAGAATTTGAGATTAGAAAATCTAAATCTGCTTCAAAACCATCACAGTATATAATTATCAAATTGCTTCATCAATGCATAAGAGTGACCTTGTCAGGAATTCAAACTAACTAGCAGATCTAGGATAGGGTATCAAAAGTATTTCTCTCCATGGGTTTTACCAATGAGAAAATGTGTGATAGCAGTTTTTCCTATAAAAAGTGAAATAAATAGTATAGAAGCCATGTCCTACAATGGAAATTCATATTGATTAATTTCCATTTTCATTTTTCACCTCGTTTCTCAAAAGTATACAGATGAAAAGACAGATATTGGGATCTAAGAATAACGAATAGAAAAAATGTGTGTCAAAAGTATAAACTCACCATGGAATCTCTAGGTGTTGCAAATGGTTAACATGCTCAGCTGGTAGCCAAAAGATTGGTTGTTTACGTCCACCTAGAGGCACCTGGAAGAAAGACCTGGCAATCTACTTCTGAAAACTCAGCTACTGAAAACCCTGTGGATCACAATTCTATTCTGAGACACATAGGGTCCCTATTAGTCGGAATCGACTGGATGTTACCAAACAACAACGAGTATAATGACATTTCTATATTTTCCTTCATTTTTTTCTTATCTTTCATGTTATTTAAATTAGGAACATTCTTAACTTTACGTTAACAGTTATATCCTGTACAGAAACTATAATCATTCTTTTGTCATTTGTCTAAGTTGCTTTCAATGCTAAAAAGAGAAACATAAATTAGATTTATATTACAGTAATTTTGCAGTATCCTAGTATTTTATTTTTTCTCTCTACTTTTAATGTAGCTCTACAGTGTTTGAACGGGATGTTTCATTATCAGTAAGAAATGGATTCTATTTTCTTCATGTATATAATTTCTTAAAATCAGGTTAAATTACATATGGATGCCTTCACATTCATTTTTGTTTTTGTTGTTGTTGCTCATGGAAATTCTTATTGCCTTCCATTCTGCTAATGGAAACCTGACCAGTATGGCTTTATCACATTTTCTTGTTTTACCAACAGTTTCAAACATTACCTATTGCCTAGAATCCATTTTATTTATGGAGACATCCTTCTGGAAAGCTTCTGCCACCTTCTTTCAAATGGACTGCTGACCTCTATCCTACAACACAATTCTTCAGTTACTTCCTCACCTGGCATGAGTTCTTCCTCAAATAATGTGCTTAAATAAAGGCACATGGCAGAGATATTTATGAATTTAAAAAATTAAACCCACCACCATAGTTGGTTTACAATGCTACTTGTTAAATTTTGTATTGAAAATAACTTTTCCTCAGAACTTTGAAAACGTTACTTTATTATCATCCAGGACCCATAGGTTTGCAGATGACAGCCCTGTGAGAGGCTGATATTTGTTTCTTTGTAACTGACCACATTTTCTCCAGCAGCAGAAGTTTTAGAATTTTTTTTTAATTCATAATATTCTGAAAATTTATCAAGATACTTTTGAATATTTACATTTTTATTATTTTTAACTTTTATCATCTATGATGTTTTTCAGTATTGAATCTCATGCCTTTCTTCACCTTTAAGAATTTTTCTTTTAATTTCTTAATTTCATCAATTTATGTCTCCTTCTTTTTCTCTCATTTTTGTTGAACTCGCATTGTAGTCTTGACGATTCTCTTGAATGTGTCCTCTATTACGCTTATATTTTCCTTATAATTTAGCTTTGCTTTATCTTATGGTCTAGAATCCAGGAGACTTACTAGATTTTAATTTCCAACTGTTAATTTTTTTTTAATGTTTACCATTATGTTTTAAAGATAATCTCTATTGTTTTATTCTATTTTAAAGTCTCTTACAGTTGTCTGCTCCTGTTAGTTATCTTGGTGTTTCCTTCTCTTATGGTTGATTCTCTAGATATAACAAGTGATTCTTAAGGCAGAAGACACTGTTGTGTGTTTTCCTTGGCTGTTGTAAATGTGTGTCTGTTTCCCAAAAAAGATCTTTTCTGAGTCAGATCTTTTAGAGGAAGCAGTGAGCATGTGTTAATTGATTACAGTTGGTAGGCTTTGTTTTTTACGAGTGGGTGAATAATTCCCTCTCATACTAAAAAAATCAAACCAAACCCATTGCCACAGAGTCAATTCTGAGTCATAGCAGCCTATACTAGGGCCTCCAAAAGGCAGAAAGAAAAGGGAATACCACATCCACATTAAAAGACTTAATTACTGCCGCTCTCTCTACCTGCACTCTGTCTATGCTCCCCTTCCACAACCACACCCCCCCAACACGCACAGGTGCGAGCACACACACATAGTGTTCTCTTTGCCAAGAAATAAATAGAAGGGTTCCAGGTCTCTGCACACAGAACTTCAATCATGTCCACTGTTTGTAACACCACTTCTCAATCATTCCCAAGGGTTGTTTCTGGCTCAGAGTCTCTCATGTTTTCAGGGCTTGAGTCTAGTCTACCTTTTTTGCAACCTTCTTTTATATATATATATATAATATTTCATCTGTCAGCAGAGCCCTGTCCAAGTCTTCCTCAAATTGTTTTCAAATCCCTCATCATGCAAGGTCCACAATAGCCTTTTCTCTTGTAAGTTTATTCCTTTCCCTACCTTTGTATTTTTATTTCTATGAAAAACAAAAGTTTTGTGATACATGTGTATATGCCATGTTAAATCAGAACTACCACCCTCTCCTTATCCTTTTCAAAATTAAGTACGCATTTCTTTGAACACAGTGCCTCAGTCTCTTCATATTGTGGGTTTTGCATATTTTTTTGTTTTTGAAATTTCACACACTCCCTTTTCCTAACCTAAGTTGTCTGCCATGATAATTAATCTAACTTTGTTGTGATCTTACATAACCATTCTATGGTAACAGAAATCCAGTTGTGCTTATCGAATTTTAATATCAGCAAAATATGTACCCTTCACTCCCTCAAAACATAAAAAGGACAGAAATTAAACAATAGCTACTTTACGGAAATTATCCCATGAGCTGACATTTATTCCCAAGACAGCTGATATTGTCTAGTTTCTTATGTCAGGAATAATTTAGCATTTATGTGGCACTTTACATTTTCAAAGTGCTCTTCAATCATTAATAAAACATGTCCCTCAACGTTCCTGTCAGAGAGGTCAGTATAACTACCAGTATCTAGAACCACTTAATAACAAAATAGTGGAAGAGTTGCCGTAATCCTTTTTGTTCCGTGGTATTAATTTTCAAGCATGTAGGGTTTGAGCATTTATTAAATTCAATGACTACATCACATTCAATACCAAGAATTCACAATAAGGATGACTTACTATGAATTATATTGTAGGAAAAAAAGCTTAGAAAATTATAACTCCCCTTTCAAAAGCAGGTAGTATTAAGTTAAGTGTACTAATTAACATATAGTAGGTGCTTTCTGGACTAAGCGTTATTCTATTAATTCAGAAAGGAGAGAATTCCAGAATACCCACTGTTAGCAATATCTTGCCCAGATTTGAATAATGTAACATAGATTGACTGCAAGTTAAATTCATATTTGAGAGAGATGGTTGGTTTTCAAGTCTGTTTAAAGGGGACATACCTAAATCATCATTTTGCAAATAGATAATGAAAAAAAGCAAGTGATATACTCAGATGTTGGTGAACTATGACACATCTGGAAAAAAAAACTGTTTTTTGTGCTCAGTTACTACATAGTGCAATTGCTACCAGTTCACAAATTATTTTCTGCTTGTTGGTTGGCTGGTTGTTGGTAGTGTGTGTGTGTGTGTGTGTGTGTGTGTGTGTGTGTGTTTTGATGGAGTACTTCTCAGGTTTTTTTTCCACCCTGGCCTCAGATGAAGATTTTGGAAGTAGACCCTCTGTTCTTACTCTGAAGCTATCTGGGCCTATGTGTTTTGTTTTTGTTGTTTTAAAGAAGGCTGTAAATCATAGCATATTTCTTTCTAAACAGAAAGAAAACTATTCAAATATATTTTTCATCTTCTGTCACTTTTTTGGAAAAATTTGTTGATTTCATTCCGGTGTCAATTTTATTATCACAAGGTAACCATAATATCATCCTATTATCCTTCTAATATTTGTATTATAGCTAAATGTACTTTTGCATTCCTGATATTGATAATCTGGTTTCTATCTTTGTTTGTTTGTGATGAATCTTGCTAGAACATTATTAATGTATTAACTTTTTCAAAGAACTGAACTTTGGCTTTATAAATTTTAGATGTTGGCTTTTTTTTTTTTTTTTTTTCTATCTATAGAGGGCCAGGGAGTAAATATTTCAAGCTTTGCTGGCCATACAGTCTCTGCAACAGAAAATCAACCATAGATAATATGTTAATGAATGGGCATTTTTAATAAAATAGTCTAATAAAAAGATAAACCACGTCCATTTAAAGTAAATAATTTGATGAGTTTTGACAAATGATCAATTCTATGTAACCACCAGTAAAATTAACAGAGAGAACATTTCCATCCCCCCGCCTCAACAAGTTTGCTTACGATAATTTTAGATCATTCCCTCCCTCTTTCCCCTGCCCCCAGGCAACCACTGATCTGATCCTTTTTTCCTAACTATGACATCATTTTGCATTTTCTAGAATTGTAAATAAATACAAGAAGCCTTATGTGCCCTTTTGTGTCTGGCTTCTTTCACTTATCATAATGATTTTTTCATTTGCTTGTTTTTATTGTACTTTAGATGAACATTTACAGAACTAGCTTCTCATTAAACAGTACGCATATTGTTTTATGACATTGGTTAACAACCCCATTGACATGTCAATACTCTCCCTTCTCAACATTGGATTCCCTATTACCAGCTTTCCTGTCCCCTCCTGCCTTCTAGTCCTTGCCCCTGGGCTAGTGTGCCCCTTTAATCTTGTTTTGTCCTATGGGCCTGTCTTATCTTTGGCTAAAAGTTGAACCTCAGGAGTGACTTCGTTACTGAGCTAAAAGGGTATCCCTGGGTCATACTCTTGAGATTTCTCAAGTCTCTGTCAGGCCAGAAATTCTGGTCTTTTTTTGTGAGTTAGAGTTTTGTTCTACATTTTTCTCCAACACCATAATGATTTTTAAATTGTCAGAGTGATATCTGTTGCCACTTAGTGAGGAGTCCTACCATGTGGAGGATGTCAAAGAGCATGAAATGTCTGTGGTCAGGAGTAACTGTCTCCAAATGTCAACTCCCTCCATATCTAGCAGGTGTCAAGGTCGTCAAGGAAGTCATGACTTATGGGCATTGGGTAGAACAGTGTTTACTCACAGAAAAGAGATACAAAGTAAGATCAGCTTCAATAGTGGACATCAGCCCCCCCCCCCTTGGCTAGTGGGTCACACTCCACAGCTGGCACTCAATCATGGGCTGCATGCACACCTTTAATACTGCAGGTGAAGGACCCTATTTCCTTCCCATAGGAACTGATATAACAGTGGAGTTGGCCAAGTGCCATATAACACACACTCGTAAGCAGAACAAAGAACGTATACATCGAGTCCAGAAATGGAAATATTACAAAACAAGGCAGACTGTCCAGTACAAACCGTGCTATCTCCTTGTAAAGAGATGTTCTAGGCCTGAGGCCATTACTGGGCAGCCCAGAGGAGGAGTAGAGAATCTCACACGGACTGCTCTCTCAACAGAAATTCATCCATGCTATTTGCATTTATCAACAGATTTTTCATTTTCATTACTAAAGAGCACCCCATTTTATGGATGTTTTTCATTCTATTTATACATTTATCTGTTGGTGGACATTAGAGTTTGAGGTTTGCAAATAAATGATCTAAGAACACTCATGTCTAAGTCTTTTCATGACATGTTATCATTTCTCTGGGTTAAATATATAGGAAAGGAATAGCTGAGTCATATGGTTAGTATCTATTTATTTATTTTTTAACTACCATTTTAATTCACTTCTTGGCTTTTTCGCTATACCTTACGGTAGTATGACTTTATAGTTATCTTGGGAATTATAATATATATTCTTAACTTTTTAGAGTCTACTTTGACATTAGTAATTTACAACTGCATATTAGATTTAGAAATCATATAATTGTATGAGTCCTTCCTATTCCTGTCTTCTCATAGTTGTCATACTTACTAAATCTACATTAAAGGCAGTCCCCACAGAACAGCAATCATAAATATTCAGGAGAAAAATTGTCTTTTATATTATTCACACATTTATCATTTCTGATGCTCTTCATTTTACACTACATAAGAATTTCTCTGTAATGTCATTTTCTTCATCTTGAGGAGATTCTTTTTAGCATTTCTGGTAGTTAAGTTCTGCTGGTGACAGATGCTTAGATTTTTATTTAATCTGAAACCGCCTTTATTTTGAGTTTATTTTTAGGAATGTTTACACCGAATATAAAATTGTTTGGAGAGTATTTTTCCTGTAGCACTTTAAAGTTGTTTTTTCACTGTCTTTTGCCCTCCATTATTTGTGGTAAGTATATGGTCATTTGAAATACATTTTCCTTTGTGTAACATGTTCTTTTTTACATTGCTGAGTAGAAGATTTTATATTAACTATGTTTTTTCATTTATTTGACTATGATGATTTTAAAACATGTTTTGTGTTTGCGAAGCTTCTTAAAACTGTGGCTATCTTCAAGTTCACTGACCATTACCTCTTTCATTCCCATTCCATTATTAAGCACATCATGAAGAGTTTTACTTCACATGTTTGTGAAATAAACTTTAAAGCTGTAAAATTTCAGTTTTTAAAAATACATTCATTTAGCCTCTAACATTTCATACATTATCGATCATCTATCTTCCTATGTATCATCCGTCTTCACGTTTGCTTGCTTGCATGCTTGCTTGTTTTGCTGTTTGTCTGCCTTCCTCCTTTCCTTCTTATTTTTTTCTTTGTGGGTTGTTTACACATCTTGTTGTTGTTGTTAGTTGCCATGGAGTCAGCTAAGACTCACGGGGACCTTATGTATAACAGAATAAAATGTTTTCCAGTCCTACACCATTGTCATGATCATTGGAATGTTTGAGAGCATTGTTGTGACTATTGTGCAATCTTCCAACCTAAGGGGCTTACTTTTCAGCACTGTATCAGACAATATTCTGTTTTATTCTATAAGATTTTTGTTGACTAATTTTGGAAGTTAATCACAAAGACTTTCTTCCTTGTCTGTCCTAGTCTGGAAGCTCCAAAGACACCTGTCCACCATGGGTGACCCCACTGGTATTTGAAATACCTGTTGCGTAGTTTCCAGCATCATAACACCACACAAGCCACCACAGTACAACAAACTGACAGACTGGTGGTAGTGACATATCTTGTACTTAATTTGTATAGTCTTATCCAGGCTCATGCTTACTTTCTTAAAATAGGATAATATGTCTTTACTTTTATTTTTATACTTACTCTGAGATAAATGTTGTCTTCCTCAAATTGGTTTATTTTAAAACCTGAGTGGCACACGAGGGCTGGAGGTGTGTTAAACAGGGGCTCTTTGCAGTTATATATAAAGTACTTAATAGCAAACTCCATTCTCCAATTGTGCTAAATATTCTGTTTTAGGGTTTACATCAGAAAGCTGTGACACATCGACCGTCATGGTCAACACCTAAATATTCCTTCTAATATGCAAAATGTTGCCCAGGAGACTCTGTTTCATTCAGAGATAGTCATCCCCTTTCTTCTAGTTTTCACAGCACTCCTTTCCAAACCCCTCTCTTTTGTGGGATGTGCAGGTGAGAATCTTAGCAGAGGAAGATAAGGTTGTAACTGAGCTGATAATGTGATTATTATCCTATGGCAACACAGGACAAATGATCCATAATGATTCTTAAGCGGTCCCTTGTTAGCAAAGTATTACTCTTAAAAATGAAACTGCTTTTGCTATTACTTTCATATAGTGTTTTTCTTATTGATTTTATTTATTTGCTATTTTTACCTTAGTTTTTGTTAAATTATCATTTTGGGTGAAGATAGATCCCTTTATATGACTTCTTTTTCCCATCATACCACGGGAGATATTTAATGTAAACATGTTTTAAGAATCAACCTTTTACGTGCAACTGGTTTATTGAATGAACTAAATTATGTAAAATGTGTTCAAGGATGAAAGAGAACTTTACTTTCTTCCTTGAACAGTCACAGGGATGTATTTTGGGAAGATTTCATAAAATTTATATTAAATGTCTACTATAACCTAATATCATTTTCAATTTTACCCAGAATTTTGAGTGTAGATTTCTTTTTTTTGTCTTTCTTGCTGAGATTCATTGTAGTTGCATTATTTATTTATATTATTGTCTTCCATTATTTTTGGGAAAAGAATAAGCTTTATAGTGGCAGAATATTGAAGACATGGTAGAGAAAGGAAAACAGAAAATAAAACACTAGGATAAGCTTCAGTTTAAAGTTTTGATAAGCTTCAGTTTAAAGTTTTGAAAGAGAAGATGAGCCACCAGGTTCAAAATTATCTTAATTCTAAACATGATTGAGGCCAGTGCTCAAGACAGGTTAAAGCAGATATTTAAGAGAATCAGATGTATTTATGTATAAATTAATTTACTTATTTATTTTACCCACCTTTATTAATAGACAGGTACTGAGAATGTGGTAGTAAATTAAAAAAAAAAAATGTAGTCTACCATCCTGGAGCTCACTGATACAGTGGAGGGTTAAAGGGTTGAGACAAGTAACTGCATAACTGTCTATATAAATATATCAGAGCTGGAAGTAATAGATGGAAGGCAAAGATTTATTAAATCAATTCAAGGAAAATCTAGTATCATTTTAGAGGCTAGAGGTTGCCTATTAGAGAAATAAGTTTAAGCTGACAATTTCAGGGTGAATCACACATTGCCATGTAAAGTAGACGAATGCTAGATGAGTAGGGTAAAGTATATCCCTGAAAGAGTCATCAAATTTGAATAGTTTTTTATGAGAAAGAAACTTGATGGAGTTGGTCAGGGTAGAAGTGACATGACAAGTGTGGAGATGGATGGCAGTGGCATCTTATGGTAAGACTGGAGAAGTACACAAGATTCAGATCATGAAGACTATGGTTAAAAAAAAAAGTTGTTATATATATGTGTGTGTGTATGTATGTAGTTGCTGTTGTTAGGTGTCTTTGAGTTGATTCCAATTCAAACTGACCCTACGTATAACAGAACAAAACAGTACTGGTCTTGTACCACCCTCACAGTCGTTGCTATGTTTGAGCCATTTGTTGCAGCCACTGGGTCATCTCATTTTGTTGAGCATCTTCCTCTTTTTCAATGACCTTCTACTTTACCAACCGTGATGTCCTTCTCCAGGGTCTGCTTCCTCCTGATAACATGCCCAAAGCACGTGAGACAAAGTCTTGCCATCCTCGCTCCTAAGGAGAATTCTGGTTGTACTTCTTCCACGACAGACTTGTTTGTTCTTCTGGCAGTCCATGTGTATTCAATATTCTTCACGAACACTGTAATCCAAATATATCAATTCTTCTTTTGTCTTCCTTATTCATTGTCTAGTTTTTGCACATATAAATAAGCACAGTAAAAAAATGCAAGTTGCCTTGTATTCTAGTATGAACTCTAAAATGAGTATGTGTGTGTATGAAATATCATAGTCACTGAAATAATATTTGCCCATACCATATGAAATGCAATCATATTTCTTTTATCTTCATTTTTCTTTTTGTCCCTTGATGTTTTGTTTGTTTGTAGAACATTTTTATTTTTTTTTTAACACTGATACAGATGCATTAAGGAGCCTTGGTGGAACAATGGTTAAGTGCTCGGCTGCTAACCAAAATGTCTGCAGTTCAAACTCACCAATGGCTGCACAAGAGAAAAGACCTGGTGATCTGTTACCATAAAGATTACAGCCTAGGAATGGGGAGAGCCAACAAGGTACCACAGACAGAAGCACTACTCTGTATCTCCACAGCAAAGATATGAAAAAATAAGTAAAACAAATGTCAATCCTAGAACCCTGAGCGTCAAATGAAGGTATAAATAACGCAATCAAGAACCAAATGGAAAAAGAAACTGACAGAGCACAGAGAGTGAGGAGAGCTATTGAGTGGAGGTCCCTTATCAGCTAACGTGGCACAGATTTAACATCTTGGGCCCCTCAGCCACCAAGAACAGCAGACAGAGAGTATGAGAAGGCAGCTTCACGGAGCTCCCAGCAGGAGTCAGAGCACCAAGTAACATACATACTTTCCCACATGACATTAACAAGTCACAAACCATAACTAACAACACACAAACTCCAAACGATAAGCTAGATAATTGGGATCTTCTAAAAATTAAACATTTATGCTCATTAAAAGACTTTACGAAAGGAGTAAGAAGAGAACTGACAGACTTGGGGAAAAAAAAATTGGCTATGACAAATTTGACAAAGGTCTAATCTCTAAAATCTACAGGAAAATCCAACACCTTTACAACAAAAAGACAAATAATCTAATTAAAAAATAGACAAAGGAAATGAACACACACTACACCAAAAGAGACATTAAAGAGGTTAACAGACACATGAGGAAATGCTCATGATCTCTAGTCATAAGAGAAATGCAAATCAAAACCACAATGAGATTCCATTTCACCTCGATATTACTGGTGTGGAAGAAGAAAAAAAAAAACAAACAAACGGAAAATAACAAATGCTGGAGTGGCTGCAGGGAAATTGGAACTCTTATGCACTGCTGGTGGGAATGCAAACTGGTACCACCATTTTGGAAAATGATATGATGCTTCCTTAGAAAACTAGAAACAGAAATACCTTATGTTCTGGCAATCCCACTCCTAGGAATATATCCTAGAGAAATAAGAGCCGTCACATGACCTATGCACACCCATGTTCATTGCAGCATTGTTCACAATAACAAAAAGTTGGGAACAACCTGAATACCCATCAACAGATGAATGGATAAACAGACTATGGTATATTCACACAATGGAATACAAAGTAACGATAAAGAACAATGACGAATCTGTGAAGCACGTCACAACATGGATGAATCTGGAGGGCATTACACTGAGTGAAACAAGTCAATCACAAAAGCTCAAGTATTGTATGAGACCACTGCTGTAAAAATTCATGAAAATGTTTACACACAGAAAGAAACAATCTTTGATGGTTATGAGAGAGGGGAGGGTGAAGATGGAAAACTAGTAAATAGACAATAGATAAATGGTAACCTTGGTAGAGTATAAGACAAGACACAGTATTGGGAAGCCAGCACAACTTGTCCAAGGGAAGGTCATGGAAGTTCCATAGATACTTCCAAACTCCCTGAGGGATCGAATTACTGGGCTGAGGGCTTTGGGGACCATGGTCTCAGGGAACATCTAGCTCAATTGGCATAACATAATTTGTAAAGAAAATGTTCTACATTCTACTTTGGTGAGTAGCATCTGGGGTCTTAAAAGATTGTGAGTGGCCATCTATAGTACTCCACTGGTCTCACCCCATCTGGAGCAAGGGAGAATGAAGAAAACCAAAGACACAAGAGAAAGATTAGTCAGAATGACTAATAGACCACAAGTACTACAGCCTGTACCAGACTGAGTCCAGCACAATTAGATGGTGCCTGGCTACCACCACCATCTTCTCTGATAGGGATCACAATACAGGGTTCCAGACACAGCCGGAGAAAAATGTAGAACAAAATTCTAACTCACAAAAAAAGACCGGACTTACTGGTGTGACAGAGACTGGAAAAACCCTGAGAGTATGGCCTGCAGACACTCTTTTAGTTCAGTAACGAAGTTATTCCTGAGGTTCACCCTTCAGCCAAAGATTAGACAGGTCCATAAAACAGACAAGAACAAATGGGCACACCAGTCCAGGGGCAAGGATGAGAAGGTAGGAGGGAGCAATGAAAGGTGGTAATAGGAAACCCAAGGCTGAGAAGGGGAGAGTTGACATGTTGTGGGGTTGGCGACCAATGTCACAAAACAAAGTGTCCTAATTCTTTAATGAGAAGCTAGTTGTTGTGTAAACCTTCATCTAAAGTACAATAAAAAAAAAAAAAGAGAGAGAAGAAAGTTCATCAAGCAGGAAAGAGTGATCAATTGTTAAATGTTGCTGATATGTCAAGTAAGATAGAGTCTGAGAATTGACCTCTAGGTATAATAAAACGGAGGTTATTGGAGATGTTGACAAGAGCAGTTTCAGTAGATTAGTGGTGAAAGCCTGAAAAGAGTGTGTTCAAGACAGGGCAGGAGGAGAAATTGGGAAAGTACAGACCTGCACTGTCCAGTATGAAAGCGAGTAGACACATGTGGCTACTGAGCACTTGAAACTGTGGCTACTCTGAACTGAAATGCGCTGCGAGGATAGCATTCACGCTGGATTAGTACAAAAAAGAATTCAAAATGTCTCATTAACAGCTTTTTATAATGATTGCATTTTAAATGGTAATATTTTGGGTATATTAGGTTAAATAAAATATGTCGTTAAAATTAAACAACAAAACAAAAAGATTACAGCCTAGGAAACCCTATGGGGGCGTTCTACTCTGGCATACATGGTCGCTCTGAGTCAGAATCAAGTTAATGGGATTGGAATAAAGTTTCTGGCATCATACAAAATCAGATTTTAAAACTTTCTTCTTTAAAAATATGCTCAAGTCATTGCTTGCTTCTCATTTTTTCAAAGGAAAATACAATCTCGTAGCCATGATCTACGAATTACTACATGATCTGTTTTCTTTCTCACTTGAGACATATCTTCCACCATTTTGCCCTCATTAACTACTTCTTGGCCCCACTGACTTTCTCCTAATGCCTTGATACAGCCAAGCTAATTTATTTTCCAGGACCTTTGTTCTTGTTTTTCCTTTTACTGGATATGTATCCCCTCACAGCTCCACATTTCTGGTTGGGGTGGTATAAGGTAAAGGCTAGAGCAATGCTCTGGAACTGGACTAGCTCCATACCCCATGAATTTGAACTGTAAAACCAAAATCAAACCTACTGACGTCAAGTAGATTTCGACTCATAATGACCCTATAGGACAGAGCAGAACTGCCCCATATGGTTTCCAAGGAGCGGCTGGTAGATTTGAACCGCCGGCCTGAAGCCAAGCTCTTAACCACTGTGCCACCAGGGCTCCATTTGAAATCTAGAGACAGGTATTTGTATCACTCTCCTCTATTTGAAAAAATAACTTCTGGTGATAGTCATGGGATGAAAGGAGTAATAATTGGCCAGAAAACAAATGCAGACAATGACACTTTGTCCTCTGAACTCCCTGCCTATAATCATGTAAGAAAAGAAATTAGAAATCAAAATAATTAATAAAGTATAGATTTAAGTATAAAAAAATAACAAAATAGATTAATACTCTTTATTGCAATAATGTATTTCTTGAAAAAAAGGAACATAAAATTTGAAGAAATGTTTTTAAAATAATAAACTCTGCAAGACTCAGAGAATGATTTGCAGGTAGGGTGACAGTTCTAAGGTAACTCAAATTCTGTTTCTTCATCTTTATGATCACTGAGCTATAATTGTGTCAGTGAAATCCACTTTTAAACACACTGAATTATTTGACCAGAGGGCCCGGAGACAGAAACTGCAACTGACTGAAACACAATGGAGTGATTTCCAACTGTTACAAATCTACTCTCAAAACAAAGACCTGCATCTAAGACTGGGAATTTTGGAAGGAGATCTATAACTGGGAGTTTTCCAAATTAATTTTCATGTGATTACATTATTTATTCAAGCGTATATAAAATGTGCTAATGTAATCTTACCTGCATAATATATTACTAAAATCAACATTACTGAAAATTACTTAGAAATTAGAACACTAACTCCCCTCCCCGGGAAGTAATATTCTATCAGTGACCTTGTTTAGAGTTGCCACCTGTGGAATAAGAAAAATGAACCATAATTATTTGGTTTTATTATTATGTTTACATTTTCTATGTATCCTCTTAGTTTCTGCACCCAGAGAAAGACCAAGTTCCCATCACCTTGCCCTTGTTATTCCAATGAATCAGATGACTGGGTTTGAATTCAGGCTATGTTATTTACAACAGCATGACTTCGGAAGAGTTATTACTTAACTTTCTGTAAATAGACAAACATTTACTCTTACAGTTAATGCTAATGAGCATGTTTGTGTGTGTGTGTATAAATGCATACATACATACATATACAGACATACTTACGTGTGTATATATGTACACACACATGAATATTTATATGTGTATATGCTATACATGAGAGGTACACAAGCACACACACGCACTTTAGACTGTTTTACCAAGTTATTTATATATGATAATTCTGACCCCTAATCACCCCATTATGATAACCTATTTTATTTCCTTTTTAGCAATTCTCTCTAAATTAAATTATAGTATATATGTATCTGAATATTTTATTTTCTATATTGGTCTTTATAGCATATGCACATGAAAGCTATCCTTAGCCATCCTTAACTGTCTAGAATGACAACTGAAAAATAGTAGATACTTAATATATATTTCTGGAATTTAAAAAAAAAAATGAAAACTTAGTTATACAAACACCTGGAACGATAGCTGCACCATTTATTGCCATGAGAGATTTTGGAAGAGAGCCAGGTTTTAGGAAATACCATGTCAGCTTTGGACATGGTTTGTTAAGTATCCAGGAGAAGATAATTATGAAGAGAGCAGAGATGTAGAGGAGAAACTAGCATGAGTGGTGGCACATTATTGAAAGTGAGAGATGTTGTAAGGAAATAAGTAATCCGTTGTGTGACAAGCTGATCAAACTCTAAGTTTCCATTGAGTTTAGCAACACGGTCACATGAATAATAGTGATGCATTTGTCAAGGTGGAAGCCAGCTGAGAAAGGGTAACAGAGCAATTGATAGATTAGAAAGTAGAGGCAGTTTGTACAAAAATATTTTCTAGCGTATCTTAGCAAAAGGGAGCCAACCAATAACGTCATGGCTAGAGGGGGATTTTTT
>NW_004444071.1:420510-462120 GCF_000243295.1 Trichechus manatus latirostris | reverse complement strand
TCAGGATTGTTGATTCTCTGTTTGGCTTAGTTTTTCGGATCTTTGTTGTGGAGGGACGGCGTGGTGCTTCTGCCTAGACCGCCATCTTGCCGGAGTCCCCTCTAGAGGGGGATTTTTGTAATGATTTTTTTAATAAGAAAAAGCTTGACTGCCCACTTGTGCCTACTGAGAACTTGAAATGTGGCAAGTCCAAATTAAGATATGCTACAAGTCTGAAATACACAGCAGATTTTGAAGATTTGGTAGGTTAAAAAACACAAATTGTCTCAAGGTCTTTTTATATTGAGTATATGTTGAGATGTTGAGTATATTTTTGATATAGTTGTTTAAATAAAATATTTACTTAAAGTTAATTTCGCTTATTTCTTTTTGCTTTTTAGTGTGGTTACCAGTGTGGCTTACCATTTGTGACTTGCGTTGCATTTCTATTGGAGAGAGCTGATCTAGAAGATATTTGAGTGCTGATGGGCCTGACTCAGTTGAGAGAGTGAGAGATATAGGAAAGAAAGAGAAAAATAGATATTGTGAAATTCCTGAGATTTAGAGGAGATATATATTTTAAGTGCTGTTGATTGGGTTTAATCTTTGAGAGAAGATAGAGAATAAGTACAGATGCAGGAAGGTGTCTTTAGTTTTTGGGGAAAAATTGAAAGTTCAACTTTGCTTTCTCTGTGATATACGTGTCAGAGATTTAATGGATTGCTTTAATATGGTTAGATTCATGATAGCGGGCTGTGGTGGCTAGACCATAGAGTGGCTCCTCATGGTTCCCAGCTGCTGGTGTTCACAACATTTATAACACTTCTCTTTAGTGTGGATAGACTCTGTGACTTACTTCTAGCCAACAGGATATGGCAAAGATGAAAGAATTGTGCAGGTGTAATTCAATTCCCACGTCAGTTGATTTTGAGCTAATCAGAAGAATTATTCTGTGTTGACCTGACTTAATAAGAGAAAAGCCCTTAAAACAGAGACTGAGAATTTTCTAAGTTAAGACATTGTCCTACCAGCATGATAAAATCCTTAGGCACTCTGAGGAATCTCACATGCCAGGGAAATTTGGACTGTCTCTAGGAACTTTGATTGGCCTCTAGGACCTGAGGGTGACCTCCAGCAGAAAGTCAGCAGAAAGCTGAGGATTCATGTTCCTGAGTAAAACCCTATATATGATTTTTCAGGCCCGACCACAGGCAATTACAAAGGCTTTACCTGGCAGGCTGCAGAAGGAAAGCTGCCCTCCCCTTTCAAACAAACGTGAAGCACAGTCAAACCATTGCAATCTCTGAAGGGCTTCAGCCATGGACTCCCCAGCCCCAACCAGTTGTGCCCTTTCGCATATCTGCATTTCTAGCCTAGGCACTTCCATATGTAAGGAGTCCTCTTTACCCGAGGCCTTTGGAAGAGGCTTCTTCAGGCACCTCTCCTGAAGTCTCCTTCTCGGGAGAACGGTGGGAAACCCTGAAGACATTTTCTCCACTCTGACACAGTACTCAGTGTTCTTTTACCATCAGCCCTTCTCCTTCACCCTCTGCTTGGCTCGTGGTCCACAAGAGTGCCTTTGCATTGGGTTCCCTCAGCAGTGAGAAGGCCCCATGTTGCACAGATCCTGCTGACCCTGGGTGCTGTTCTGGGGAAATAAGGAACATGGTGGAGCTAGGTGTCATGCTTCAAGTTTGATCTCTTGATTATACTATCTCAGGAAGTGTTTAAAGTCTTGACTATCACTTTCATTTTGGCTCACTGTCTTCATTGGCTGCTTCAAACACCTGGAAACTCAGTTTCACTCTCTTTTCTCAGCTCAGCTCAGCTTCTTAACAAAAGCCAGGGCCCTCAATCATACAAGAAAGTCACACAAGAAAATAAATTCTGCCAACAACTTGAATAATCTTGGAAGCTGATCCTTCCCTAGATGAGTTTCTGGATGAGGATATAGTCTGACAGAGGACCCAGCTAAACCATGCCCAGACCCCTAATCCAAGTTGTTGATGTTGTTGGGTACCATCATGGATTCTTGCCCACAGTGGCCCTATAGGACAGAGTAGAACTGCCCAATAGGGTTTCCTACACTGAAATCTTTACAAAAGCAGATCACCACGTCCTTTTTCCCCCCAAAGAGCAGCTAATGGGTTTGAATCACCAATCTTTCAGTTAGCAGCCAAGCCCTTAACCTTTGTGGTGCCACCAGAATTCCTTACCCCTGAACTATAGGAACTGTGAAATAATAAACAAAAGTTTTCTAAAAGTTCCAAGTGTTTGGTAATCTGCTACACAGCAAAAACAAAGAATAATGCATAAGCTTTTAGGCTTAAACAATTTGAGTGGTACAAGTCAGAGATCTGGAAGACATAAGAGCTGAGGTCTAGTCTTAGATGTAGCAATTAAATCAATTTTAGTTAACTCATTTTTCTGTACATCAATTTTCTCTTCTATAAAACAAAACCAAAAACAGTTTAGCCTAATTTAGATCTTTATGATTTTCCCAACTCCAACATTCTATGACTATTCAATTATTAAATATTCAGGGAATGATTCTTTGTGATCATTCTCTATAACTTTGAGAGCCATATTAAAATTGGCACTTACCACTTTTCTGGAAATTTATATCGTCTATAGATATTGGTAACAGATAGTTAATGTACAAAATAGTGTGTACTATAAGAAGCATAAATATATAATTGATAGGTTAAAAGTGTCATAAAAATCTCCTTATTTAATTTGTATTTGGAAGTTTGCCAAGTGTGACTTCTGAGGATCTGTGGAAAGAAAAATGTATTGATATTTTATATTCATCTTGCATTTTTCAAGTAGTTAATACACATTTGAGTTTTCTATAAAGTCAATAATATCTAACTATGAGAACTGAATCCTGATAAAAGTTATATGACAAATACATTTGCCACAGATACAGCTGTTTATCACCTTCCTAATAATACTGCCCAACAGAACCCTTATTATGTGGTAATGAAAACTCCTTCTCGTTCCTAGAAGTCAAGTCTGATCATGAAGAGAGACAGTTGCTTTTTCTCTTCTTTTATTTATGCCAAATTATACAGCAGAGTAAATTTTAATAGTAAAATGAATAGTAGGGTATTAGAGAAACACACACACACACATCAGAAAAGTGAATGACAGATTCTGAAAGTGGGTGATGATAAGTAATACACTCATGAGGCTAGATGTCTTATAGTGTGGCACAGAGGTCTACATTCATTTCTGTCAGAATTAACATTTTTACTGATGATTCAGAAAAATAAGTAAAGCAGCTCACTAACCATATTTTCACATGAAATTACATTGAAGGAAGGTGTGAAGGGAAAAGACAAACAGCGTAAAACAAATAGACTAAGACAAGATCACTGCAAACCCCTCAAGTTGTTGACAGTGTAAAACTTCAATCTAAGAGTTCTTCAAACCAATCAGAACAGAGCTGAATGCCAACAAGGTCAGTGATGTTTTCATTAGTTAGAGCTGAAATATGAAATGGCATGTGAGAGGGAAATGTTTGAACGTGTCAAAAATATTTCATTATTGCACAAAAAGGTAACAACACAGATATATCAGGAAGAAATTGAAAAGAAATACATCAGTATTTTTTAACTTGAGAATTAACTGTGAAATTTGAGACAGTAGATTTTCAAAAATTAAATGGATTAATACATGAATCTAGATGACCGGGAAAAGGAACTACAAAGGCTAAATCAATCATAACATAACTCCTTACATCACACGTTAAGAATAAATTAAAATAATATATTCTTGGTATTATGAATGAGAAACTCCCTCTCCTAAGTGTACAGAATATTTGGTACCACCTTGAGGTATGGTTCGTCTCCTGTTAATCCGCTTACTTAAAAGCATATCTTGGATTTTTTTCCTTGGAAAGTTAATGTTTGTAATACATATCGTTCTCTATGCATCGCAGGCATTTATAAAATGAAACACTAAGTTCCGCCCTCTTCCCAAGGACATTCCTCCATCCCACTTTGTCTTCTCTGAAACAACTTTTCTGAAACAAGTACATTTTGTAACTAAACATTTGAACAGAGAGAATGTAAGACATTTGGAAGACTTCAGAAATTAAAAAGAGTGATATCTGGAATGAATCGAGTTCTACTTTGTCTCAGCTTTGCATCCTGTGGTAAATTGCTAAATTTTTCTAAACTTTAGTTATCACAACTGGAATACAGGACCTCTGATAGATAACTCAGTGTGGTGGTGAGACTCAAATAAGATAATGACATCTGCAAAAGTCCCTAATGCATATAAAGCCTTTATACAAAACGTGATTGGAACTACATTTCATACTTTGCAGGCAAAAATAAGTAAAGTAGTAGATAGTCATCAGTGGCTGTGCTGTATAAAAATACAGAACACAATGTCTTGGGGTTTTCTAGAACAACAGAACCAGTAATTTGTATGTGCACATTTCATTATAATACTTTTCTTTGTCTTCTTGAGCCCACCTTGGCAATCTGTTCAACTCTTTTATTTCATCATTTCTTGTGTTCACTTTAGCTACTCTACATTCAAGAGCAAGTTTCAGAGTCTATTCTGACATCCATTTTGGTTTTTTCTTTCTTTCCTGTCTTTTCAACGATGTTTTGCTGTCTTCATGTATGATATCCTGGATGTCATCCCACACCAGTAAATTGCTAAAGTTAATTTTAAGTTTAGGGTTGGATTTTTTGTATCAATATACTTGAAATTCCTCTTACTTACATAAGAAGAGACCATTGCATACAAGCTTTCACATGCTACTTAACATTTCTGGCCTCAGATCTTTGTTTTGCAAAATTTGGATAATAACAATGATATTTATCACAGAGGATATTTGTGCTAAGAATTACAAAATGTTGGTGGATATAAGGCACTTAGCTTAGTTTTCACACATGGTTATTATCTGCTAAATGTTTGTTGATATTATATGTTTTAATATTTTATATAGGCATGAAAGGAGTCCCTGGGTGGTGCAAATAGTTAACCAGAATGTTAGTGGTTTGAGTACAGCCAGAAGCACCTCAGAGAAAAGGCCTGGTTATCTACTTCTGAAAATTCTGCCACTGACAACCCTTTGGAGCACTGTTCTACTCTGACATATGCGGGGTTGTCATGAGTCGGAATCAGTTTGATGGCAACTGGTTTTTGGCTCTATTTTTGTTTTTTTGTTTGTTTTGTTTTTTGGTATATTGAGTTCTATTATATAGAGTTTAGATGATCTCTTAAAAAGATCTATGTGCAAGAGTCACAAGGTGATTAATTATTTGCAGTCCTAGTTTCCCTGATTAAAAATAGAAAAGTGTAATGAACATAACTATGTCTTGTTGTTGTTAACTGACTCACGGTAGCCCCATTTACAACAGAACAACATGTTGTCCAGTCCTTTGTCATCTTTAGAATCATTGGTATACTGGAGCTCATTTTTGTGACCACTGTGCCTGTTCGTGACTTCCAACTCAGGTCGGATATGGGGAGCTCATTTGCCAGCACTATATCAGATGGTATTCTGTTATGATCCAAAGAGCTTTCATTGATTTTCAGAAGTAGATTTCCAAGACTTTCTTCCTAGTCTTATTCTGAAAGCTCCCTTCACTAAAGCTGCAGCATGGGAGACCCTATTTGTAGTTGTAAAATCAGTGGCATAGCTTCCAACTTCATAGCAACAGACAAGCCACTACAGCAAGACAAATTGTCAGGTGGGTGGTGGAACTATGTCTAAGAAACTTCAAAAAAAAATTAAGTAGCATATTATAAATCATGTGGTCAGTACAGTGCCTGTTTTTTAAATTGTTGTAGTTATTAGTAATGAGCAAGAAGACAAAGATAATTTAATACATATTAGCAAAAGTAAACTAAAATATGGCAAGAAAACTGGCAAAGGAACCACATTAGTTAAGCCATTCCAGTAGTTAAACCAGGGATGCCAAGGCACTGGAAGAAATATCAGAACTCGGTTTTCCAGTAGAGTAACCCAAGATATTTGTTATAATAAGTGGACCAAGAAGACAACAACTGTCAATCATCATGTATAAGAGAAATCGGTCATTAGACAGAGGGCAGGGGAGAAGCCTGACTGACAGGTTGTGGTCAGCAGTAGCTCTCTACCCTTTATACCACTTGGTAACAATGACAAATCCCATTCAAGCTTTTGGAACAATATTAGCAAAAAAAGATAGTTCTATGGAGACCTGGTGCTGAAGTGGTTAAGAGCTACGGTGACTTACAGCTGTTAACCAAAGGCTGGCAGTCCAAATCCGCCAGTTGCTCTTTGGAAACCCTATAGGGCAGTTCTACTCCGTCTTATAGGGTTGCTATGAGTTGGAATCGACTCGACAGCAATATTTTTTTTGTGACTAATTTAGAAAATACAGTTTAAACACTTCATGGTAGTCCCAATATAACAAAAATCAGCTAAGATTGACATTTATATATGAGGGAAAAATCCTTTTAATCACCAAAGACTTCAGGTTCTGTAATTTTCCAGATGTACAAATCCTTAATTATGAAGAGAGAAGCTTCTGTTTTTCTAGCTGAAGATGATCCCTTTTGCCAACCAACCCAAGGCAGGCAAAAAAAAAAAAAAAAAAAAAAAAACAGTGATTGTCAAATAGGAGAGGACATGCAGATTGAGTTATAATAGTGGTAGTTTATAAATAACATGTCTTCAAATCTTTTTTCCCCATGCAACTGTGTTTCTAATCCATGTTTTAGACAACATATTTAAAAATGCTTATTTCAGTGTTTATCACAATATTTACTAAATGTTTGCTGAGGGAATGAGTAAATCATATTTTTAATGATTACTAAGTTATTTAGAAAAATAAAAGTAGCTATTTCAATCCTCAAAAAAGAATAATAAATGGAAAATAAAAGAAGGGCTATTTATTGGCTCCTATGAATGAAGACAGAGGGGCACTGAATACCCCTCCTGCTTATTCTACCACTCTTGATGGCATGCAAACAAATGTTATGGCTAAACAATTGCTCCTGCCAGTGAGTCGTTCTATGGACTCTCTTCTGATGGAGCTGATGGTATAGATCTGAAGTGGCGTTTCCAAAATGTACATGAAGTGGACTAACCACAGCAGCCCAAACGGTAACTAAGATTCAGTTTCTTTGCAGGCTATCTGTAGATCCATACTCTCCTTCTGTTCATTAAAAAGAAGTTGGATCTTGTTTTATGATTTATCTATTGCAATAGAAGCTTGGAAAAAGTGTGAAGGAGTTTCCACAATCACTATTGGCTTCAGTATCTTAAAGACTTCTGGAAAGAGACACATTTTAAGTAATGCTCAAAACCAAATCACTATTGTAATCTGGTGAACATCTCTGTGCATCCTTGAGTTCACTGCAGTGACATGGCAAAGAATGGTAAATGGAAATAAAACAAAAAGCAAAGTGAAGCAGTTTTATCTTATACTTGTCACTATCTTCAAATGAATGCAAATGTTCTTTCCTTAAGATATTTTATCTTCTTTAATAGAAACAATGGATTATAATTTCATTTGTTTACAATGTTTTGTCTTTCCTTTTTATGAGTATATAAATGTTAATATGTGTTGGCCAAAAATATATAATTTATTGTGAAAAAATAACTACACAATTTAAAAGACTCAATAAAATAGGAAAGCTGATTTTACATGAGATGTTCATTCCATGCTAATAGACAGTATTAAAAATAGGATGTCAAAAAACTAACTCTGCTGAGTAAGACTTCTCTCACAGATAAGAAGAAAATATTCCAATTTAATTAAAGATTGAATGGACTTCTAAGTATTCGTGTAAAAGGTTTTATGTAATTATTATTTTACATTACTGTGGTAAAAGTTAGCATTTGCTGAACACATACCATGTGTCAGACACCATACTAAGCACTTTAATTCTTATTTATTACTTCCAAGAGACTTCTAAGGCGTGTACTTTAAGTACACTTATTTAAAAATGAAAAAAACAGAGGCTGAAAGTGGTTAACCTACAGGCGCTTCAAAATTCACTAGGCAAATGGATTATCTTAAAGAGGAAAATAAATGTGTCAATATGCTTTAGTAACAATGCAAGCAGCATGTGATATACTCTGGGTGCAAATATAATTTTTAGTGTGTTATGGTAGATAATTTTTAATTTGAAATCAAATTAATTTTTAATTTTGTTTAATTTTTAAAAAAACAAAACAAGGCACAACAGATCTCCTCAACCACTTAATAATCACACCATTACACTAAAATAAACGAGAGTTTTAGAAAATATGACATTATTCTCAATATTTTTATAAAAAAGAAGACTTCAAAGTACACATCAGATTAACTGACACCTATCACATAAACAAAGTAGTATTTAAAACAAAAATCTAAAACTATGTTGTAAAAAGGGCAGTCAAAATGGATTTGTGTGACTTTTCGTATTTTATTTAACACTATGTTCTTTCAAAACATAAGCTAGTACTCATAGTGTCAAGCCAGCATTCTTGGTATTTCTTTTAGAGCTGTAACTATAAGAAAGAATATATAAACAGATTATTCATTAATATACTATATTAATAACGATCTTTGTTTTTAAATATAAGCATATTACTAATAAACTATGAAATAGATATGACACAATTATTTACTAATTCATTATTATGTTTATATATTTTATTTTACCCCTAAGTTTTGTTTTGAAAATGATAGCAATCTTTTCTACTCGAATTTGATTTGTTTAAGTTTTTGTCTAGCTAAAAATCTATATGGTTAAACAACAAAAAATGTCTTCAGAGGCATAAGGGCACACAGTCCCCTGTGTCCAGTTCTCATCCACATCTAGCCTCCCAACATACACAGATAAATAACTATTATTATTATTATTTTAGGTTTTATTCCATATATAATTTATGGCAATAAAATATGTAGTAATTTCTATTTTCTGTTTAAACAAATAGTAGCATCTTGTAAACATTTTTGCACCTTGATTTTCCATTTAACAATGTATCTTGCAGATTTTTCCATATCAGTTCATATGGATGCTCTTATTTACAGTTACATACTAATCCAACTTGCAGCTATACTGGAATTTATGTAACTGGTCCTATATAAAATAGGGAGCCCTGGTGGCATAGAGCTCGGCTGCTAACCAAAATATCGGAAGTTTGAATTCACCACCCGCTCCTTGAAAACTCTATGGGGAAGTTCTACTCTTTCCTGTGGGGATACTATGAGTCAGAATCAACTCTATGGCAACTTTTTTTTTTTTTTAATTAATGAAGATTTTAACAATTTTGTTGCTATAGACCAGAGGTCACCAACCGTTTCTTAAAGGGTCACACAGAAAATATTTTAGGCTTGCAGGCATATGTTGTTTGTTACAACTACTATGCCGTCTTTAGTAGCGGGAAAGCAGCTCTAGACAATAGGTAATTAAAAGCACGTTGCTGTTTTCCAATAAAACATTGTTTGTAAAACAGTTGGTTAGTGTTTAGGCTGTAGTTTGTGAACCTCTATGGATCTCTATACAGATGCTGCAATTCATTTACATTCTCACCAGCAATGCTTGAGCATGTTCTTTTCTCCACAGCCTCACTAACATAATGTATTATTACAGTTTTGAATTTTATCTTTTATTTCTTCATCAGAGATTCAAAATATCTGCATGTTAGATTGTTTTTTGTTGTTTTTCTTTCACATTGATCAATCTTTCTGCTGGTCTTTACAACTTCGTTATTTCTGTATTTTCTACTATTGTTTTTGTTCAGTATCCCTCCTTTACCTTTCACTATTTCCAGCACAGTTATATCTTCATTACTTTTCGACATTATTCTCTTCATTTCAATGTGTATTTTTTACCTTCTACTTCTTTTATATTTTCTTTCATTTCAGGCTTTGGTTCGTACTGTCTCCTTATCTTTTCTTCAGTGTTCCTATATTTCTCTTCTGTGGTTCACCGGCATAGATATGATTGCTGTTTAATCTTTTTTTTTTTTTTGTATTTATTTGTTTTACATTATGTTATGTTCTGGCAACTAAATATGATTAGTAACATGTTTCTTCTTCCCAACAAAATGAGCTCAGTGTGATTTGCTGCTAGTTTCCTTATTTGTATGGTATTGTTCTTCATTTTCCCACATATTCTTGATGTCTGTGTTGTGAGAGTTTGTTATTTAGTAAATATAATTACATGAGTTGGAGGAAAGGTAATTTTTGCAAGCCGATTTTTTTTTTAACCTAAAAATTGTCTTATTTGTTTCTAACGATGTCTCAGTTTGCTTTAAATAAGGCCTGTTTTCGGGAATCTTTGCCTACTCCTGCCTATTCTCTTCTGATACAAATGTGTCCAGGAGGACTTTCGCTGCCTGATTTGCTCACTCTAGTTCCATTATTTTCACTTTAATACAAGATTTATTATGTGATACAGTGAAAATCACAGAGTATTTACAAAGTCCATTTTCATGTGTAAATTTACACCACAATAAAATAAATAAACAAATAGAGTCCATTGCAAAAAATTGACTAATATATGTATTTTCTCTTTTCTTTAAGGAACCCGATGTCCTTTTGAGAATCTATAAAATAATTATGCATTTTTATCAGGCTAGAACAGAAAAAAAAAAAAAAAAAAAAAGAACCTAGAATTAAATCAAAACAAAAGAAAAAAAAATTAGTGAACATGTAAAGATGTCCATGCTGGAAATTGTAATATGAAGAGTGTAAACTTATAAGATTTTTTTTTTTTAAAGTCATTCAAACATGGGCAATGGCACTTTGACTTGTCAGTGTTCTCCAAAGGTGACCACTTGGATGAAACTTAATTAAGAACTGTACCCTCATAAAATACATATTGTCTTGATGATTATTCATGGAATGTCAATACTCATATTCACACATGCTGTTTGTAAAAGAATAATAATCAAAATATATTTATTATAAAGCTATAAAGAAGCATAAATCTGTAAGGTGTTGTAAGGTCATTTTGTCCATCTTCCAATATGTGACTGAAATTAAATGGTCTTAAATGGCAAAAACTTGACTGTACTGGAAGAACTGTAGACAGTATTTTTCACTGTTAAGCAATATTAATACTTAAGAGCACTATATGAGCAATAAAATATCTTTTAAGGTACGTGTCTTAAAACTTCACTTACTTTTCCTATTAATCTTAAAAAGATTTTTACAAATCTTCCACAGAAACACTGTACCAAAAGGAACTGGTTGATGTTAAGCAATTTTGGGAGGTAGCATATAATCAAGAACCAATGGTACTGAAGGAAGAAGTCCAAGCTTCCTGAGTCATTGACAAAAAACAAGCCTCCAGGAATTGATGGTATACCAACTGAGATGTTTCAACAAATGGATGCAGAGCTGGAGGTGCTCACACCCTATGCCAAGAAACTTCAAAAACAGCTACCTGGCCAACCAACTGGAAGAGATCCATATTTTTGCCCATTCCAAAGAAAGGTGATCTAATTGAGGTGAATGTGGAAATTATCAAACAATATCATTAATATCATACACAAGTAAAATTTTGCTGAAGATAATTAGAAAATGACTGCAGCAATACATCAAATGAGAACTTCCAAAAATTCAAGGTGGATTCAGAAGAGCGCGTAGAACAAAGGAAATCATTGCTGATGTCAGATGATCTTGGCTGAAAGTAGAGAATACCTGAAAGATGTCTACCTGCATTTTATTGACTATGAAAAGGCATTCAACTGTGTGAATCATAACAAATTACAGATAACATTGCAAAGAATGAGAATTCCAGAGCACTTATTTGTGCTTATGAGGAGCTTGTACACAGACCTAGAGGCAGTCATTGGAACAAAACAAGGAGATATTGACTGGTTTAAAATTATGAAAGATATGCATCAGATTGTATCCTTTCATCATACTTATTCAATCTGTATGCTGAGCAAATATTCTCAGAAACTGGACTATAAGAAGAAGAATGTGACAGCAGGATTAGTGGAAGATGCATTAAAAGCCTGTAGTAAGCAGATGACAGAAACTTGCTTGCTGAAAGTCAATACGACTTCAAGCACTTACTGATGAAGATCAAAGACTACATACAGCCTTTTGTATGGATTACACATTAACATAAAGAAAACAAAAATCCTCATAACTAGAACAGTAAGCAACATGATGATAAACGGAGAAAATAATGAAGCTGTCAAGGATTTCATTTTACTTGGATTCACAAATCAAATGACATATTGCATTGAGCAAATCTGCAGCAAAATACCTCTTTAAAGTGCCTGCAACAATAGGCTCAAACATAGGAACGATTGTGAGGATGGTGCAGGACTGGGCTGTGTTTCCTTCTGTTGTACATAGGGTTACTATGAGTTGGAACATAGTTGATGGCATCTAACAACAGCAACGCGGTTAACATAAACTATCTACATAGACACATTTTTGAATTACAATACTTAAAGAAAATGTATGTTCCAGAACATACCTACAATATAATATTCATGTGAAGCTTATTAATAAATGAAACACTATTATATATTTAATTAATATATTGCTTATATTTCAGTATATATAAATATGTTACCTTATATTTATCAATTTGAATATAGTTGCATAATTTAGTAACATATAACTGGTCTGTAGAGATCTCCAAGAACATAAGAAATAGGGAAATCTGTGGGATTAAGGGGAATTATAGAAGAAATTTGGCATCTGAAAATCTATAAAACTAAAACCAAATCCATTGCAGTCGAGTTGATGCAGACTTGTAGTGAGTCTATAAGGACAGAGTAGACCTGCCCCATAGGACTTCCAAGGCTGTAATCTTTAAGGAAGCACACTGCAGCATTGCAACATCTCTCTCGCAAAGAGAGGCTGGTGTGTTTGAACTGCTGACCTTTCATTGAGCAGCCAAGCACTTAACAACTGCAACACGAGGGCTCCTTAAATAAAAAAAAGAAAAAATTTATGGGCATGAAAATTGTAATTCTGATTGTAATTTTCTTAAGAAATAAAGATCTATTGCAGCTATTTACAAATGTAAATGATTTTTAAATCTCCATAGTGGATAAACTGTGTTTGACATTTAATGGCCATATCTTTGTATTTATATAAATATTTCATTATTTTTGTTGCTGTTGTTAGGTGCTCTCTAGTAGGTTCTGACTTATAGAGATCCTGTGTACAACAGAATGAAACACTGCCCGGTTCCACACCATCCTCATAATCGATGTTACGCTTGAGCTCATTGTTGCAGCCACCATGTCAATCCATCTGCTTGAGGGTCTTCCTTTCTTTCAATGACCCTCTACTTTACCAAGCATGATGTCTTCTTCAGGGACTGGTCCCCCCCATAGCATGCCCAAAGTATGTGAGATGGAGTCTTATTATGTTTGCTTCTAAGGAGCATTCTGGCTGTACTTCTTCCAAGACAGATTTTGTTTGTTCTTCTGGCAGTCCATGCTATATTCAATATTCTTTGCCAACACCATGATTCACATGCATCAATTCCTCTTTGGTCTTACATATTCATTGCAGAGCTTTCACATGCATATGAGGCATTTGAAAGTACCATGGCTTGGGTCAGGGTCACCTCCTTAGTCCTCAAGGTGACTTCTTTGCTTTTTAACACTTCAAAGAGGTCCTTTGCAGCAGATTTACCCAATGCAATAAGTCCTTTGATTTCTTGACTGCTGCATCCATTGGCATTGATTGTGGAAGGTGTTATGCTGAGTGAATTAAGTCAATCACAAATAGACAAATTCTGTAGGAGACCACTATTATAAAAACTCAAGAAAACGTTTTACACACAGAAAGAAACAATCTTTGATAGTTACTAGGGAGTAGAGGAAACCCTGGCAGTGTAGTGGGTTATGAGCTACAGCTGCTAACCAAAAGGTCAGCAGTTTGAATCCATCAGCTGCTCCTTGGAAACACTATGGGGCAGTTCTACTCTGTCCTATAGGGTCGCTATGAGTCAGAATTGACTGGACAGCAACAGGTTTTTTTTTTTTTCTTAACGACGATTTAATGCATGAAAATAATTCAATAAATGTAAAATGCATAAATGAATGGCTGGCGTGTTCAATACATATGAAAAGGAAACAATCATCTCACAAGTTTAGTTTTAGTCATTTTTTAACCCTGTCTATGATTCCTTTTTCTAATGACTGGAGCAAGGACATCTTTTCAGTAGAGTAAGTTCTTTGAATTCATCGTATCAGTATTAGAAATCAGACAGCGTATCTTTCTCTTTAATTATTAATGTTTGGTGATTCATGGAAATAATTTTGTCAAGACTCATAACATTGCTCTGGACAAATTATATCTAATCCTATGTGTTTTCCAAAATTAAAGGTACTTCAAATATGAACCTACTTTGGTATGACCTATACTTTTCTTTCTAAAAGAGTGAGGAAACATCAAAATTTTATTTCTAAAAATTATTCTAACAAAATATTGACACCTGTTATTCTTTTCATTATCTTGAATGAAGTCACCTCAAAAAGTAGTTGACTTGGGGCGAGGCCAAGAAGGTGTAGTAGTGAGATGCTTCCAGTAGTCCCTCTTACAACAAAGACTGAAAAAAAAAAAAAGTGAATCAATTATATATGACAATATAGGGGCCCTGAACATCAAAGGCAAAGTTGAGGAATTGGACTGAGGAATAAGGGGGGTTGCCAGACCTGACCTGGTAGGAGCTGGTACCCTGCAGGCCGGATTGGCTGGCATGTGTAGTGAGGCAAGCAGTGGTGTTTGGGATTCATTTTCTACATTGGGAGAGACCTAGTGGTGGAGTCTGCTCAGGCCTCCAGAGCCAGTGAAAAGTGGAGCTCAATCAGCAAAAGATAAGTACATGCATTTAACCTACTGCACAGATCAAAAAACACCCTGTTTGGGAAGAACTTCTTTCCCATTTACCTGCTCCTTCCCTGCTCTGCACTGGGTCCCTGGCTGGCTTCAGCCATTACCACATCCCCTGGGCTAGAAGTAGGACCTTCAATCACCCTGAGCCATGCTTCTGGCCTTGGAGAGAGAACAAATTAGCAAACAGGAAGAAACAATCTGCCAGCTCCCCTAAGACAGGAACTTAGGGCAGGCACAGCTCCTTTGACTAGGCACAGGCATAAGAGGTCCACGTGGTGCTTTGGATGCCTTTCACTCCTGCATAGAACTGTGTGGGCCCATTTCAACAGCATAGGCCCTCGTTAGCACAGTACAACAGGGTATATACCTGAAGCCTAACTTCACTGTATCAGCTATATGGTGGAGTGGCATGTTTGTGACATTTGATATAGCTCTGCCCATTAAGAAGGGTTCTCACCTACTCACATCAGTGGCCTGAGGATGGGTAGCTCAGCTCATGCCACCTAGACAGCTGCAATGGGGGTCGAAGAATAAGTGAGGCCTCCCAGTCCTTACAGACAACAGCACTGGGTGCCCATAGTCTGGCTGCAAAACATACCCACCTATGCACTCTAGGGAACAGGGACACACTTTCCTTCCAGGTAGGCAGGGGAAACCATCAGCTCAGCACATGACCCCCTACTACAACCAGATACCTGTGCCTACTCCAATAATTCCTGCCTGTCTAGGACTATAGGTGAGAGCCTGCACCACACACTTGGTGATTGACTGTCTAGACACCTTAGCTGAATCCATACAAGAAAAGTAAAAGGACTCCTGGGCTCACATACCTAGTAATAGATCTAACCACCTTGTGACAGGACGTTAGAGCTTCAGAGGTACAAATAATCAAACTAGCTCACAAGAACAGCCAATTTGGGCATATTAAAACATAATAAAACAAAAATCTAGGACATAGTATCTAAACAATAAATAAATAAATACCTTTTTGATGGCTTGGAGACAACAATCAACATCAAATCACATAAAGAGGCAGACCATGATGGCTTCAACAAGTTCCCAAAACAAAGAATTAAGAAATCTTCTGGAGGAAGAGAACTTCTTGGAATTACCAGAGGTAGAATACAAAAGATTAATATACAGAACTCTTCAAGATATCAGGAAGGAAATCTGACAAAAAAAAGAAAAAGCCAAGGAACACACAGATGAAGTAATAGAGGAACTTCAGAAGATTATAGAAGAGTACAATGACAAATTTAACAGGCTGCAAGAATCCATAGAGAGACAGCAAACATAATCCAGAAGATTAACAATAAAATTTCAGAATTAGACAACTCAATAGAAAGTCATAGGAGCAGAACTGAGGCAACCAAAGTCAGAATTAGTGAGACTGAAGATAAAGCACTTGACACCAAATTATTTGAGGAAAAATCAGATAAAAGAATTAAAAAAAAACGAAGAAACCCTAAGAATTATGTGGTACTCTATCAAGAGGAATAGCTTACAAGTGATTGGAGTACCAGAAGGGGGGGGCGGGCGGAGATAACAGAAAATAGAGAGAATTGTCGAAGATTTTTTGGCAGAAAACTTCCCTGATATCATTAAAGATGAGAAGATATCTATCCAAGATGCTCATCGAATCCCACACAAAGTAGATCCCAAAAGAAAGTCACCAAGACATATTATAATCAAACTTGCCAAAACCAAAGATAAAGAGAGAATTTAAAGAGTAGCTAGGGACAAATGAAAAGTCATCTGCAAAGAAGAGTCAATAAGAGTAAGCTTGGACTACTCAGCAGAAACCATGCAGGCAAGAAGGCAGTGGGATGACATATACAAAGCCTTGAAGGAAAAAGATTGCCAGCCAAGACTATATTCAGCAAAACTGTCTCTCAAATATGATGGTGAATTTAGGGCACTTTCAGATAAACAGAAGTTTAGGGAATTTGCAAAAACCAAACCAAAATTACAAGAAATACTAAAGGGAGTCCTCAGTTAGAAAATCAATAACATCAGAAACCAAACCAAAACTAGAACACAGGACAGAGCAACCAGATATCAACCCAGAGAGAGAAGTCACAAAAATAAATCAAAGCTAAAATGCTGAAAATAAGGAAACAGTGATGTCAATATAAAAGATGACAGCATTAAAACAAAGAAGAGGGACTAAAAAATGTAATCATAGATCTTTCATATGGAGAGGAAGTCAAGGTGATATGAAGAAATAAAAGACTGGTTTAAACTTAGGAAAATAGGGGTAAATATTAAAGTAACCACAAAGGAAACTAACAATCCTACACAGCAAAATTAAAAAAAAAAAAAGAAAAACAAAAAGCCTCAGCAAATGCAAAATTAACAACAATGAAAAAGATGAAAAGAAAATACATAAAGAAAAACAACTCAGCACAGAAAATTAAGTGGAACAAAAAAACTGTTAACAACACACACAAAAAAAGACATCAAAATGAAAGCACTAAACTCATACTTATCATTAATTATGCTGAATGTAAACGAACTAAATGCACCAGTAAAGAGACAGCGAATAGCAGAATGGATAAAAAAACAAGATCTGTCTATATGCTGCCTACAAGAGACATGCCTTAGACTTAAAGACACAAACAAACTAAAACTCAAAGGATGGAAAAAAATATCTCAAGCAAACAACAATCAAAAAAGAGCAGAAGTGGCAATATTAATCTCTGACAAAATAGACCTTAAAGTAAATTTCACCACAAAGGATAAGGAAGGACACTATATAATGATTAAAGGGTCAATGTAACAGGAGGATATAACTATAGTAAATACTTATGCACCCAATGACAGGGCTCCAAAATACATAAAACAAACTCTAACAGCACTGAAAAGAGAGAGAGACAGCTCCACAATAACAGTAGGAGAATTCAACACACCACTTTTGGTGAAAGATAGAACATCTAGAAAGAAGCTCAATAAAGACACGGAAGAGTTAAATGCCACAATTAACCAACCTGACCTCATGGATATATACAGAACACTCCACCCAACAGCAGCCAAGTATGCTTTCTTTTCCAACACACATGGCGCATTCTCCAGAATAGATCACATATTGAGCCCTAAAGCAAGCCTTAACATAATCTAAAGCATCATAATATTACAAAGCATCTTTTCTGACCATAAAGCCATAAAAGCAGAAATCAATAACAGAAAAAGCAAGGAAAAAGATTCAAACACGTGGAAACTGAACAACATCTTGCTGAAAAACTACTGGGTTTTAGAAGAAATTAAGGAGAGAATAAAGAAATTAATGAATCAAATGAGAGTGAAAACACATCCCACCAGAACCTTTGGCACACAGCAAAAGCAGTGCTTAGAGGTCAATTTATACCAATAAATACATGCATCCAAAAAGAAGAAAGGACTAAAATCTAAACATTAACCCTACAACTGGAACAAATAGAAAGAGAGCAGCAAAAGAAGCCCTTGGGCACCAGAAGAAAGCAAATAATAAAAACTAGAGAAGAATGAAATGAAATAGAGAATAGAAAAACAATTGAAAGAGTTAACAAGACCAAAAGTTGATTCTTTGAAAAGATCAACAAAATCGATAAACCATTAGCCAAACTGACAAAAGAAAAACAGAAAAAGAAGCAACTAGCTTGAGTAAGAAATGAGATGGGCCATATCATAACCGATCCAACTGTGATTAAAAGTATCATAACAGAATACTATGAAAAATTGTACTCTAACAAATTTGAAAACCTAGAGGAAAGGGACAAATTTCTAGAAACTCACTACCTACCTAAAGTAACACGAACAGAGGTAGAACAACTAAAATCTACAACAAAAGAAGTGATTGAAAAGGTAATTTAAAAACTCCCAACAAAAAAAGCCCTGGCCCGGATGGCTTCAAAGGAGAATTCTACCAAACTTTCAGAGAAGAGTTAACACCACTACTACTAAAGGTATTTCAGAGCATAGAAAAGGATGGAATACTCCCAAACTCATTCTATGAAGCCAGCATAACCTTGATACCAAAACCAGGTAAAGACACCACAAAAAAAGAAAATTAAAGACCAATATCCCTCATGAACATAGAAGCAAAAAAAGAAAATTAAAGACCAATATCCCTCATGAACTAGAAGCAAAAATCCTCAGCAAAATTCTAGCCAATAGAACTCATCTTTTTATGTCCCAACCTTTTGGTTCAAGGCATTGCCAATATGCACATGCAATCACAATGACTGATAAAAAAGAAACACTCATTTTTCTAATAAAAAAAGGAAATAAATCTTACATATTGATGAAACAATGAGTAGAGTAATCCTGTTAATTCTTCATTCCTTCCTTCCTTCTTTCTTTCTTTTTTCCTTTCTTCTTTTATTCTTTCAACAAATATTTTTGTTCACTCTGTGCCAGGTGCTGTACTAATTCCTGGGTACCCTGTCTTCAGTGAGCCTCCTTTGGTGAGGGAGAGGTTCCATTTATGAAATTAGACCAAGAAGAGGAGATTTGTAAGTTAGTCTTAGAAAGCCCAGACAAAGGCTTTATAGTGAGAACAGGAAAACATGAAGTTGCGTAAGTCAAAGAAAGAAAGCATGTCCAGAAGAAGAGAAAGTTTTTTATTTGTTTTGTTTTTATTAAATGTTTCTGAGAGATGAGAATAATTTCAGTGGAAGAATGTGGAAAATGGAAGAGGGGGCTGGGTAGTAAAAGCGAGGTGAGGCAATTGAGACCCTGAATGGAGACAATGTTTTAGAAAGTTAGATTTGAGCTAAAAATGTATGTATGATTCCAGGTTTAAAAATTTTTGATTGCTTGTTTTTATATTGAAATAAATAGAATATATATACATATTAGTAGAAGCAGTGGAGAAGGAAACAATAATTTCAAAGAGAAAAAAAATGATGGCCTAAGTTTGCTGAGAAAGCAGAATGGAATGGCATCCAGAGCTAGGGGTAAGGAAAAAGGAAGGATAAGATGGTCTCTTGGTAGGTAAAAAGAAGCCTCCTTTTCCTGTGAAATAAATCAGAAAACCAAAAAATCAAACCCCTTGCCATCAAGTTGATTCCAACTCATGGCGACCCCAAGTATTACAGACTAGAACTGCTCCGTATGGTTTTCTTAGCTGTAATCTTTTCAGAAGCAGATAGCCAGGGTTTTTTTCCACTGAGCTGCTGGGTGGGTTAAAACTGTCAACCTTAAGTTTAATTGTGCAGCTCTACCGTTTGCAATACCCCAAACCAAAAACACTGCACTCGAGTTGCTTCTGAGTCATAGTGATCCTATAGAACAGAGTAGAACTGCCCCATAGGGTTTCCAAGGCTGTAATTTTTATGGAATCACAGGCTGCCACATCTTTCTCCCGTGGAGCAGGTGATGGGTTCAAACTGCCAACCTTTCAGTTAGCAGCTGGGCACTTTAACCACTGCACCATCAGGGCTTCTTTGTAACACCGAAAAACCAAAAAACCAAACTCATTGCCCTTGAGTGGATTCTAACTCATAGAGACCCTATAGGACAGAGTAGAACTTCCCCATAGGGTTTCCAAGGAGCAGAGGGTGGGTTTGAACTGCTGACCTTTTGGTTAGCAGCCAAGCTCTTAACCAGTGTGTCACCGGGGCTACTTGCAACTCCCAGGGACATAATAATTAGGAGGAGTAGGCAGTAAGAAATATGCCAATGAACTGGGGTGGGAAACTGAGATAGTTCTTGTTTCTTCAGTCCTTTGATTTTCCATAATACATCAGACAACATTAACCAGTGTCATGGATTGACTTGTGTCCCCCAAAAAATGTGGGTAGCAACTTGGCTGGATCATGATTCCTAGTATTGTATGATTGTGTTATCTGATATGATTTCCTTATTTGTTGTAAACTCTACCACTATGATGAGATTATATGTGATCTCCTCATGTGTTGTAAATTCTATCACTGTGATGAGGTTATACTGATGAGGTTGACAAGATCATTGTCTTAACGCAATCTCTTTTGAGATATAAAAGAGAGAAGCAAGCAGAGACACACGGAAACCTCATACCACCAAGAAAGCAGTGCTAGGAGCAGAGCGCGTCCTTTGGACCTGAGGTTCCTGCGCAGAGAAGCTCCAAGACCAAAGGAAGACTGATGGCATGGACTTTTCTCCAGAGCTGATGGAGAAAGTGTTCCCCTGGAGCTGATGCCCTGAATTTGGACTTGTAGCCTACAGGACTGTGAGAGAATAAATATCTCTTTGTAAAGCCATCCACTTGTGGTATTTCCGTTGGAGCAGCACTAGATAACTAAGACAACCAGTAAGTGTAAAGGGATTACATATTCATAATAAAATACTTCTTAAGAAAGTGAATTTTATGCAAATTATACCTAAATAATCCTTAATTAAAAAAAGAGAAGAAAACGAATTACTCTGATTCCTTTTATTTTTCTATGTTTCACCATCTATTGAGAAAATATTAACAAATTATTTAGGAAATAATTCAAAAGTGTTTATACAAATTAAGAAAAATTATAAATTGTATGAGAGTTAGCATCTTGTCAACATTTTTAATGATAATGGATGTGCTTATATCACACTTTACTGTGACTAGTTCCTTAAAACCTGAATAGATTGACATAGTATTATAAATGAACTTAAATGTTGGTGCTGAATGTATTTGTCAAATAATAGAAGCAATCAATAAGCCCAGAGAAGTACCTTCAGTAAATACTCAATAAATTTAGGATATCACGTATTTTCCTTTTTTGAAATGCTACAGTTTAAAATAAATATCCATCTTGTATGCTACTTTTCATAATCTGTTGTAATGTCATTTATTTCCTGATTTGTGCCTTAAATATCTCTAAAATATGGTTTCAAAATTAAAGAAGGTTCAATGCCTTTTTTGTTGTTGTTCATTTATATCAAAGTTATCTTTATAGTAAGTAACCAGCCAACAAATTGCCGTGGAGTCAATTCTAACTCATGATGACCCCATGTGTTGCTGAATAGAACTGTGCTCCATAAGATTTTCTGAAGCAGATTGCCAGGCTCTATATTTTTAAGGTGCCTCTAGGTGGGTTTGGACCTACAACCTTTTAGTTATCAGCTGAGTGCTTAACTGTGCCACCCTGGAACTCCACATAGTTCATAGAAAAAATAATCCAAAACATCAGAATTCAAGGCCTGAATAATGATGAGTCAGAAAAGAATCACTTAAATTTAATTAAATAAAAGTATATTGTTGGTAATATTTCTAGTAATACATGCCAAGTTAACTATCAATCACAGCTTAAAAGTTTTTTCCTACGAAAGCCACTACAAGCTTTTTTTTTTTTAATTTTCCAGAGAAATCTTTAGAAGGCTGTGCTGACGGGTGAGGGCATGTTGTGTGTAGTCACAGAAATAAACAAACGGGCATATTAGAAGTTGTGAGAAATACAGTATCTATAGAAAGTTTATTAATAACTTGTGTAAGGCAAGGTCATGGAAGCTCCATAGACACATCAAAACTCCCTGAGGGACTCATTTACTGGGCTGAAGGCTGTGCGGACCATGGTCTTGGGGAACATATAGCTCAACGGGCATGACATAGTATATAAAGAAATGTTCTACGTTCTACTTTGGTGAGTAGCTTCTGGGGTCTTAAAAACTTGTGAGCAGCCATCTAAGATACTCCACTGGTTTTGCCCCTTCAGAAGCAAGAAAGAATGAAGAAAACTAAAGACACAAGGGAAAGATTAGTTCAAAGGACAAATGGACCACAACTACCAGGGTCTCCACCAGACTGAGTTCAGTACAACTAGATGGTGCCCAGCTACCTCCACCAACTGCCCTGATAGGGATCACAATATAGGGTCCCAGGCAGAGCTGGACAAAAATGTAGAACAAAATTCTAACTCACAAAAAAGAAACCAGACTTACTGGCCTGACACAGACTGGAGAAACTCCAACAGTATGGCCCCTGGACACCCTTTTATCTCAGTAATGAAGTCACTCCTGAGATTCACCCTTCAGCCAAAGATTAGACAGGCCCATAAACCAAATGAGACTAAATGGGCACACCAGCCCAGGGACAAGGACTAGAAGGCAGGAGGAGACAAGAAAGCTGGTAATAGAGAGCGCCAGGTCAAGAAGGGAGAGTGTTGACATGTCATGGCGTTGTTAACCAATGTCATAAAACAATATGTGTACTAACTATTTAATGAGAAGCTAGTTCTGTAAACCTTCATCTAAAGTTCAATAAAAAGAAAGTGGAAAAAAAAAGTTTATTGAAATACTACTTTTAAGATAAAAACATGTAATCCATAAATAATCTTTAGAATTTACTACTTTTTAAAATTATTTTTGAACACTATCCCTTATATAATGAATCCTTTTATCACAGGAGATAGAGAGGCTCATGGTCTTTTGTGAAAAGGATTATATCTACAGTTTCAGGTTCCAGGATAATCTGCCTTCAATTCCATTCAGGCACCACAGGGGAATAAGCTAAGTTCTTGAAAATCATATTCAAAACATATGAACACATGAACATGGTAAAAATTTCAAACAAAAATGAACTGTTATTGATTATCCATTGCTTTTAATATTACTTGTCATGTTACATATGATGTATTCTCCTATAATTCCTACAAAATATATTTGAAAACCTATGAATCTATCTTCCATGAATCTTAATTATATTTCCTATTCTGTATATATATTAAAGTAAAATGTACAAGTATGAATCAAGTAAGATTGGAAGTTGTCAAAAATGAAAGGGAATGCTTGAAGATAGATATCCTAAGCATTAGTGAGCTGAAATGGTCTGGAATTGGCCATTTTGAATCTGACAATCATGTGGTCTACTATGCTGGGAATGACAAATTGAAGAGGAATAATGTTGCATTCATCATCAAAAAGAACATTTCAAGATTGATCCTGGAGTACAACACTGTCAATGATAGGATAATATCCATACTCCTCCTACAAGGAAGACCAGTTAATATGACAATTATTCAAATTTACGTACCAATCACTAAGGCCAAAGATGAAGAAATTGAAGATTTCACCAACTTATGTAGTCTGAAATTGATCAAACATGTAATCAAGATGCATTGATAAGTACTGGTGATTGGAATGTTATAGTTGGAAACAAAGAAGAGGGATCAGTAGTTGGAAAACATTGCCTTGGTGATAGAAACAATGCTGGAGATCACATGATATAATTTTGCATGAACAATGTAGTCATCAGAAGTACCTTTATACAGCAACATAAATGATGACTATACATGTGGACCTTGCCAGATAGAATACACAGGAATCAAACTGACTACATTTGTGAAAAGAGAAGATGGAGACATTCAATAACATCAGTGAGAACAAGGTCAGGGGCTGATTGCAGAACAGACCATCAATTGCTTGTATTCAAGTTCATATTGAAGCTGAAGAATATTAAAACAAGTACATGTGAGCTAATGTATGACCTTGAGAATATCCCACCTGGATTTAGAGATAATCTCAAGAATAGATTTGACACTTTGAACACTAATGACTGAAGAAGACCAGGCAAGTCATGAGATGACCTAAAGAACATCATACATGAGGAAAGCAAAAGGTTATTAAAAGACAGGAAAGAGAGAAATGGTAAAAAGAATATCAAAAGAGATCCTCAAACTAGCTCATGATTATAGAGTAGCTGAAGTGAACTAAAGAAATGATGAAGAAAAGGAGCCGTACAGAAGATTTCAAAGGGTGACACAAGATGAAGAAAACGTATTATGATGAAATATACAAAGACCTGGAGTTAAAAAAACAAAAGGAAAGAATACACTCAGCATTTCTCAAACTGAAAGAACTGAAGAAAAAAATTCAAGCCTCTAGTTCCTGTACTGAAGGATTCTATGGGAAAAATATTAAACAACTCAGGAAGCATCAAAAGAAGATGGAATAAATACACTGAGTCACTGTACCAAAAAGAATTGTTCGATGTTCAACTATTTCAGGAGGTAGCAGATGGTCAAGAACTGATGGTACAGAGAGAAGTCCAACTGTACTGAAGGTATTGGGGAAAAAAGGCTCCAGGTATTGACAGAACACCAATTGAGATATTTCAACAAACAGGTGCAAGACTGGAATCGCTCACTCATCTATGCCAAGAAATTTTGAAGTCAGCTACCTGGCAAACTAACTGGAAGATATCCGTATATGTGCCCATTCCAAAGAAAGGTGATCTAAAGGAATGCAGAAATTATCAAACGATATCATTTATATCACATGCAAGTAAAATTTTGCTGAAAATAATTTAAAAGTAGTTGCATCAGTACATAAACAGGGAAATGCCAGAAATTCAAACTGGATTCAGAAGAGGATCTTGCTTACGTCAGATGGGTCTTGGCTGAAAGCAGAGAATACCAGAAAGATGTTCAGTTGTATTTTATCAACTAAACAAAGGTATTTGACTGTATGGCTCATAACAAATTATGGTTAACACTGCAAATAATGTGAATTCCAAAACACTTGTACCCTTGCAGAAGCTCTACATTGACCAAGAGGCAGTCATTTGAAAAGAACATGGTTTAAAATCAGGAAAGGTGTGTGTCAGCGGTTGTATCTTTTTACCGTATTTATTCAATCTGTATGCAGACAAAATAATCTGAGAAACTAGACTATATGAAGAAGAACATGTCATCAGGATTGGAAGGAGGCTCATTAATAATAATAATTATGATATTTTCAAAGAATATTGAATATACTGTGGACTACAAGAAGAACAAAAAAAATCTGTCTTGGAAGAAGCAAGCCAGAATGCTCCTTGGGAGACAGGATGATAAGACTTCATCTCACATACTTTGCATGTGTTATCAGGAGGGACCAGTCCTTGGAGAAGGACATCATGATTAGTAAAGTAGAAGGTCAGTGAAAAAGAGGAAAACCATCCATGAGATGGATTGCCACAGTGGCTGCAACAATGGGCTCAAATATAACAACCATTGTGAGGATGGTGCAGGACCAGGCAGTGTTTCATTTTGTTGTATATAGGGTCTCTATGAGCCGAAACTGACTCATAGGCATTTAACAACAACAACTATTGTCTGTGTAGAGTTGTAAATCTTTAAGCCTTTGAATTTAACCATAATTTGCTATATAATTTATACAAATGGAATAATTCTAAAAAACAACAGCAGAAGATTCTGATTTTTAATTCTAGAACTGCACTGGATTTGATAGTTTTATATTTGTTCTGCCATTTGTAAGGGATTCCGATGAGCAAAGATAAATATAAAAAAACAAAAAACAAAAAAACATTGCTGTCAGTTCCTACTCATAGCAACACTATAGGACATAGTAGAACTGCCCCATATCATTTCCAAGGAGCAGGTGGTAGATTCCAGCTGCTGACCTCTTGATTAGCAGCCGAGCTCTTTAACCACTGCACCACTAGGGATCCAAAGATAAATAGTTTTATATACTAAAAATTCTTGATACAAAGCTCATGGTTTCTTTAATAACATTATTTCACCATACTCCTTCCAACACCATATCAGTAAGAATATAATTACTATTTTGTCTAAAGAAGGACAAATCTTGTTTGGTTTGCATGTGTCAGAAACAAATCCATATTCTCACTAAAGTTAGGAATAAGAAAAAGATGTTCAGTATTACCAGTACAATTTTACTCAGAATTAGAGCTACTAGCTAATGCAATTAGGTAAGGAAAATCAATTTTAATCCAAATAATTGGAAATGAAATAAAACTATGTTTTTTGTTAGAATATATGATTGTATATCCGGAAAATCCAAGAATCAATACAAAAGCTACAAGAAATGAGACAATTTAATCTAATAAAAGGATTTAAAATTAAGCAACAAAAGCAATAGCCTTTATAAATAGAACAATAATAAAATAGTTGATATAATGAAAGAGAAGAATCAATTTACAATAACAGCAAAAACAATCACCAAATAAGAAAAATGCTTAGGAGTAAGACTAAGAAAAAATATGCAGAATTCCCAAGGCACTGAGTAGGCTTAACCACATAGAAAGGCATAGCCATGACGTTGTGTAGGAAGTTTTAACTTTATAACGATCTCACATTTTCCTAAATTAAATTATAAATTTAATTAAATTCACATAAAATAAACTTCATTTACAATTACTTTTTCTTGAACTGGCTGATTATGATGTCCACATAGAAAAACATGAACAAGCAAAATAAATATGAAAAGATAAAAACAAACAAACAAAAACCCACCAGCAAACAAAAACAATATAAGGGGGTAGCTCTTCCAGACACTTAAACTAGTTACAATGTAGCTTTTATAAATAATTGAGTGTGGCACAAGTGCACAAATAGACCAATACATGAAAATAAAAAGATCAGAAATAGATACAAAAATATATTGAAATATGCTATGCGATAAAGTTGACATCATGTAACAGTGAGGAAAAATCATTTTTTTAAGTAAATAACCATTGTGCATATATATATATATATATATCTATATATCTTAGTTTCTTAGTGTTGCTATAACAGAAATATCATAAGTGGATGACTTGAACAGAAATTTATTTTCTCACAGTTTAGGAGAATAGAAGTCTGAATTCAGGGTCCCAGCTCTAGGGGAAGGCTTTCTGTCTCTGTTGACTCTGGGGGAGTGTCCTTGTCTATTTTCAGCTTCTGTTCCTTGGTTCCTTGGAAATCTTCATTTGACATGTATCTTCCCCTCCATTTGGTTTTCCTATATGTGTCAGAATTGACTCGATGACAATGGGTTTGGTCTTTTTTACTCTTTGCCTGGTTTGATCTTTTTATTTATTTTTTATTGTACTCCAGGTGAGGTCTGATCTTTTTATATCTCAAAGGTAATTAGTTGAAAACACAGCCCACATTGATAAGGTCTCATTAATATAACAAAGAAAGTCCTATTCCCAAATGGCATTACATCTACAACTATAAGGTTTTAGGATTTACAACACATATTTTGAGGAGACACAATTCAATTCATAACATTCCACCTTTTGCCACCCCCACAAAAAAAAAAATCAATGTCTTTCTCAAGTGCAAAACACATTCACCCTTGCACATTATTCCAAAAGTCTTATATCAACTGTAAGTCCCAAATCTAATCTTCTGAATCATCTAAATCAAGTGTGGGTGACAATCTGGGCGCATTCCATACTAGGGCAATATTCCTTTTCATCTCTGGACCTGCAAAACCTAGAATACAAGTTATCTGTTTCCAAAGTACAATGGTTGAATAAACAAACTGTAGACATTCCCATTAGAAATGGGAGAAATCACTGGTGCCAAGCAAGTCCACAACCCAGCAGAATAAATTATATTATCTCTCAGGGCTTAAAAAATAGTGCTCTCTTCTCTGTGACCATCTGAGCAATGGTCCCTCCCACCAGACCTTGGGTATTAGTCATACTCACTGGATTCTGGGTGGATTTCCCTTGGCCCAGGGAGCCAGCTCCACCTTCCAGGCCCACTGGGATACCAACTTTCCCTTTACTTTGAGAGACCCCATTTTCCTAGTCTATGTGAGTGATAACCCCACCCCTTGGCACTAGTAAGATCCGTTTTCCTGGCCCTTGGGCCTGGCAGCCCTGCTCCTTCAACTCTAGGCAATGACACCATTCTCCTGGCCCTTGGGCTTGGCAGCCTCACTCTCTTAGTTTTGAGCTGCAGCACAATTCTCTTGGCCCACCTGAATCAACAGCCCTACCTTCCAGAACAGAGATGGTAGAGACTAGACTCTTAAAACAAAGGGGCTGCGGCTCCATTCACTGAAACATAGAAGGCTGTGGCTCCACCCTTTGAAACTGAGGCAGCTTTGCTTCCCATGCTCCTTCCAACAGCTCTGCTGATCTCCAAACTGCTCCAGGAAGAATTCTTTTCTTTTCTTGGAGGACAGCTGATGTTTGCAACCAAGTGGCTTCATTGTTCTATTTTCTTTCTGTAGAATTCCAAGAGGCAGACAGCTTTCCTTCATTTTGTCCTGTCTCTATCTGTTTCAGTCTAAGTTGATGAAGTTTCTACTGTGGTATTGATTAGGTTGATCATTCACAGGCTTAATCTCTACAACAACAGATTGTGTAGCTATGCCCTTGGTGAAAATTCTAGGACACATGTCCTTAGTTTGTTCAACAGCATTTTACACATCTTTAAGTTGTGATTTCATTTTGCACAGTTTATTCTTAATTCCATCTCTTTCCTCTCACATTTTACTAAAAATAGCAAGGAGAAACCACATTGCCCCTTTAAGATCTTGCTTAGAAGTATCTTTAGCCAAGTATTTAAGATCATCACATGAAAGTTCTACCAGTGGTGTCACTAGGGGTATGCGGGAGCTGTGGACCACACCGGGTAACACTATTAGAGGGGGTGACACCAAAATGACTGTCTATAAAATTTTTGCATGGTGTTTCAGCAGAAATGTATTTTTTTTTAAATAAAAATACCACCGTACTTAGTTATAACAACAAAAACATCTTTTGTAAGCCCAGCCTACGTGTATCAATATACCTACAAGGCTAAAAGTCTATGCTAATTTTACTCTTTGAACCTTCTAACGTGCTCCTGTCAGAGCTGTCTTTATTTCCCAATTACAATGTCATTCTAAATCACTTGGTTTCATCTGCAGGCACTACAAGCATGAGCTGTTGTTTTCATTGCTGCTGGTGTTTTTATAGTCACTGATTTTGTCAAATTTTCTGGTGTTTTAGCTACAATATTGTGGGATTTTTAGTATTTGTGAAACTGTATCAATAACTTTTTTGAGAATGAAGTAATAATTAAAGGAAAAGAAGGAGAAAAATTAAAAAAGGCTTCCACTCAGTTACTAATGATGTTGTAACTAATAATGTAATTCAATGTAGAAAGATTTTACAAAACAATTTTGTTGTTAATATTCATATAAGAAACTTTACATTTAAGTTATTTACAAATATATTGCAGATTATTCTATAATTAAAATCTATAACAAACATTACTAAGCGTTCTGTATTGTCAGGTACGGGAGGAAGTCCATTGAGGGGTGGTGATGCCATGAGTTACCACAATGGGTAACATCAACCCGAGTAATACCAATGAATTCTACCTTCCACCAAACCTTTGGAAATAAGTCAGACCAAGCTCTTTGCCACTGCATAAAAAACATTGCCCTTCCTCCATTGTCCAATCACATGTTCATCATTTCCTTTTAAATCCTCACCAAAGCACATTTACATTTCTAGCAACATTCTGTTGATGGTGCCATGTGTATTCTCTAAGACGATAGAGACTATCTCTTTAGCCCTCCTCATTTGCTTCTGATCCCTCACCGGAAATTGCCTTTGACATGCATGAGTCCACCAACAGTACTTCAAGACCATCTAGGCTTTTACTGTACGACAACTTAAAACTCCACCAGCCTCCACCCATTACCCAATTCCAAAATCACTTCCACTTTTTAGGTAACTGTAGAGCAGCATCCCACTCCCAGTATCAAATTCTGTCTTAGTTTCTTAATGATGCTATAACAGAAATAAAACAAGTGGGTGGCTTTAACAAATGAAAATTTATTTTCTCACAGTTTGGAAAGCTAGAAGTCCAAATTCAGGGCACTGGCTAGAGGGGAGGCCTTCCTATCTCTGTCTGCTCTGGGGGAAGGTCTTTGTCTCTTTTCAGCTTTTGTTTCTTGGTGCCTTGGAGATTTTCATGGGGTGTGTATCTTCCCCTTCATCAGTGTTTCCTTCTCTGTGCCTAATCTGCTCGTGATTGGTTTAAGATACACCTTACGTTGACATAGTCACATTAACATAACAAGGAAGTCCTATTCCCAAATGTGATTATATCCAACGTATAGTGGTTTAGGATTTACAAAACGTATTTTGGGGGACACAGTTCTATCCATAGTATTATATATATAAATATAGGTAGTCCCTGACTTACGACAGGGTTCTGTTTGAAGACTTCATCATAAGTTGGTTCTGAAGTAAGTTGAATAACTCATTTTTTTATTTCATTATTATTTCCTTTTATTATCAGTATATTTATAAATCTGATCTGTATTTGTCTTTGGGGGCTGGAAAGAGAATGATGACATCAGCAAATTACATTCTGCAAAACTGTATGTAGTACTTATTACTAAGGATAAGATGTATCAAAAAAAAAGAAAAAGCAGATGGTCGTAGTGTGGTTCGTGGTAACTCAAGTATGTCATAAATCAGGGCTTACATATATATATATATACACACATATATACTTATAAAATATATGAATTAGTAAATATATATATACATTTATATATACATACATATATATATGTTGTTAGGTGTCGTCGAGTCAGTTTTGACTCAAAGCAACCCTATGTACAACAGAACAAAACACTGTCCAGTCCTGCTCCATCCTCATAATGGTTGTTAAGCTTGAGTCAACTGTTGCAGCCCTGTGTCAATCCATCTCATCGAGGCTCTTCCTCTATTTGCTGACCTTCTACATTACCAAGCATGATGTCCTTCTCTAGGGACTGATCTCTCCTGATAACATTTCCAAAGTATGTGAGATGCAGTCTCACCATCCTTGCTTCTGAGGAGCATTCTTGTTGTTCTTCTTCCAAGACAGACTTGTTCGTTCTTTTGGCAGTCCACAGAGTATTCAATATTCTTTGCCAATACCACAATTCAAAGATGTCAATTCTTCTTTGGTCTTCCTTATTCACTGCCCAGCTTTTGCATGCATATGAGGTGATTGAAAACATCATGGCTTGGGTCAGGTGCATCTTAGTCTTCAAGGTGACATCTTTGCTTTTTAAAACTTTAAAGAGGTCTTTTGCAGCAGATTTTCCCAGTGCAATGCATCTTTTGATTTCTTGACTGCTTCTTTCATGGGCATCAATTACAGATCCAAGTAAAATGAAATCCTTGACAACTTCAGTCTTTTCTTCATTTATCATGATGTTGCTTATTGATCCAGTCATGAAGATTTCTTTTTCTTTATATTGAGCTGTAATCTATACTGAAGGCTGTAGTCTTTGATATTCATTAGTAAGTGCTTCAAGTCCTCTTCACTTTCAGCAAGCAAGGTTGTGTCATCTGCATAACACAGGTTGTTAATGAGTCTTCCTCCAAGCCTGGTGCTGCTTTCCTCTTCATATTGCTCAGCTTCTCAGATTATTTGCCCAACATACAGACTGCATAAGAATGATGAAAGGATACAACCCTGACACACACCTTTCCTGACTTTAAACCACACAGTATCCCCTTGTTCTGTTTGAAAAACTTCCTCTTATTTATGTACAGGTTCCTCATGAGCACAATTAAGTGTTCTGGGATTCCCATTCTTTGCAATGTTATCCATAATTTGTTATGATCCACAAGTGGAATGTCTTTGCATAGTCAATAAAACACAGGCAAACATCTTTCTGGTATTCTCTGCTTTCAGCCAGGATCCATATGACATCAGCAGTGATGTCCCCCGTTCCAGGTCCTCTTCTTAATTCAGCTTGATTTCCTGGCAGTTTTCTGTGAATGTACTGCTGCAGACTCTTTTGAATGATCTTCAGCAAAATTTTACTTGCGTGTTATATTAACGATACTGTTCAATAATTTCTGCATTCAGTTTGATCACCTTTCTTGGGAATAGGCATAAATATGGATCTCTTCCAGTTCATAGACCAGGTAGCTGTCTTCCAAATTTCTAGGCATAGATGAGGGAGTACTTCCAGCTCTGCATCCGTTTGTTGAAACATTTCAATTGGTATTCCATCGGTTCCTGAAACATTGTTTTTTGCTAATGCCTTCAGTGCAGCTTGGACTTCTTCCTTCGGTACCATCAGTTCTTGATCATATGCCACCTACTGAAATAGTTGAATGTCAACTAATTCTTTTAAGTATAATGACTCTGTGTATTCCTTCCATCTTCTTTTGATGCTTCCTGCTTTGTTCAATATTTTCCCCATAGAATCCTTCAATATTGCAGTTCAAGGTTTGAAATTTTTCTTCAGTTCTTTCAGCTTGAAAAATGTAGAGAGTGTTCTTCTCTTTTGTTTTTCTATCTACAGGTGTTTATATGTCATTATAATACTTTGTCTTCTCTAGCCGACCTTTGACATCTTCTGTTCAGCTCTTTTACTTCGTTTCTTTCTTTCCCTTTAGCTACTGGCCATTCAAGATCAAATTTCAGAGTTTCTTCTGACATCCATTTTGGTCTTTTCTTTCTTTCCTATCTTTTTAATGACTTTTTGCTTTCTTCATGTATGATGTCCTTGATGTCATTCCATAACTCATCTGTCTTTGGTCATTAATGTTAAATTCCCATGTGTCTGTCAGTTTGTGATATTGTAGGGGCTTGCATGTTATTGTGATACTGGAAGCTATGCCACTGGTATTCAAATATCAGCAGGTTCACCCATGGCGGACAGGTTTCAGCTGAGCTTCCAGACTAAGACAGATTAGGAAGAAGGACCTGGCAGTCTACTTCTGAAAAGAATTAGCCAGTGAAATATATATATATTTATATATATATATATACACACACACACACACACACACTTGCTAAAGGAAACAATAAAATGATGATCATGGTTATGGTAAAAACTGTTTATTTTAGAGAAGGATAGGAATAGTTTGGAGAGGGCAGTAATCGAAGCAATTTTTTTTTAAAGAATTTATCATTATATATTTTTGACTTTGGGAACTTACAAAGGTTTTACATATTTACAAACTAAATTAAATTACAAAAGCAATTTTCTCCACTTGAAAGCTAACTAAAACAAATGAACTCAACCATATATCATGTTGGCTACTAACCATCTTAAAAGTGGTAATCATGCAAATCACTTTAGAAGACAATATTTTGACTCTATGTCCTTAATGTAATATATGCTAAAACCAAGTAGAGTTTCAATAAATCCTAAAGGTTGTTCAGGTGACTAATATTGAATAGGAAACTAATAGTTGATTAATATTCTGTAGCTATGTTTATGCATGAAGAAGTCCTGGTGGTGCAAAGGTTAAGCACGCAACTGCTAACAGAAAGATTGGTGGTTCAACCCACCCAGTGGCTCCTCAGGAGAAAGATCTGGCAATCTGCTCCTGTAAAGAGTACAGCCTAGAAAACCCTAAGAGTCAGTTCTTCTCTATCACATGGGGTAGCTATGAGTCAAAAATTGACTTGATGGCACCCAACAACAACATGTTTAATTAAGTGCTTGGGGCCCTGTGGGCTTCTATAATCAGAGTTTAGGAAATGGGTGCAGAAATTGTTTCTAAAACAAGTAGAAGTGCTGAATTTGCTTATAGGAGAATGAAGAGGGATGTGTTTCAAAGAGTATTTGACAACTTTCAGCTTTCCTTCAAGTTACACAAGTAATATTAGCACAGGCAGGGGTCAATATTTTTGTTTTTACTTAATCTCTTTCTGTCTTCTCCTTCCTCCCACAATTTATCAGATGAAGAAAACATAATTACCTACCTTACCATGTGATGAGATTTCATTCTGCATCATAGCCTCTTTCTCTGAACTTTATAGGTATATAGGTATCTTCTTCACAAAGTGGGGGAAAAAATTCTGATTTGATTCAGCCAATGTTAGCTCTTAATAGAGGAGCAGAAAGAAAATGAGGAGTTCAGGATTAAAGATGTTAAAAAATTGATTATATATCCTAATTTTTGTTAAATACATATTTCAACATGTACAACATTCTTGATAGGATTTTTTTTTTCAGATTCTGGAGCATTCAGGTTGCCAGTAATTTTAGTATACTGATTTGTTAAATTTTATCCCCAATATCAAGTAGATGGATTATTCAAAATATAATCTTGGGGCATAGTAAAATGTATTTAATATTTTTCCTTACACCATTCACGGAAATTATTCCAGATGAAATAAATAATCAGTACAAAATAAAGTCACTCAATACATGGAAATAAATTTGTTGTTTTCAGAATAATAACTGAGTAAAACGAATAAAATAGAAGAGGTATATCAGAGATAAATGGGCTTTTCTGAATACTAGATGACACATTCAAATATAATTGGTAGGAATACTTGGACATTGACTCTGTCTGCCTTTTTTGATTAAGGAGGTGGTTTTGACTTTGCTGATCTTGATGAAGACACAGGAGAACCTGTTTTTTGTAACCGTTCCCTTAAATAAAAAAGTTCATAATGTTGTTTAAAAACCATGCAGAATAGTGATCTAAAACTGTACTATAAAAAATGCTTGCACCACAGCAAACTTTACTTTTTTTTTCAGATATAACAATACTTTCCCTTCTTGTGACAGAGTTGTTGACAGCAGTGTTCTTTAAGGAATTCAAGGTCAGAGAAATCTAGATCAAAATAATCTGTACCTATTAGTTTTCCTCTAAAGAATTTATTTTTTTAAATTTTTTTCCAGAAATTTCTGAAATTTTTGTTAATTGAGATTTTACATTACCTATGTGTGCAGTCTCCTCTTACCTAGTTAAGAGCTAACAAAAAGGGTGTATATATTTTTAAATATTTTTTATTTCAAAACTTAGGAGCCAGAAAACCAAATTTCTATAGCCAAGTATAGCTTTGCATTAGCCAAATACAGCCATAAAATTTTCAGTTCATTTTCTCCACATATATCTGCATACTTCTAAAGTTCATTGTAGATTACGGAAATTGATGACATTCACTCAACCTAAATTACCAAGAATTTAAAAGGTAAAGTTTAGATTAAAGCCACATTCATAAGTAACAATAAAGCATTTTTTTTTTCTGTAAGGTATACTTTATGTGAAAAAGGACTTTAAAACCTTTCCCTTTGTTTAAAGCGCTTAACTGATCAGAAATAATTCACAGAAGCATATGCTGGTGAGCAAGGATAAAGGATTTCAGTTGAATATTCCAGGGAATAATCATGGAGACCTTTAAAATCATAAAACTTTGGATTAACTCAAGCAGAACCAAAGTGTAGAGATTCCAGTGTCGTTTTAATATAGGAAACACACACACACACACACATTAGTTTTAGTTTGGCAGAGGTAGGTTTTTGGATAAATTCTAATTGATAAGCCCCTGGGTAATGCAAACAGTTAAGCTCTCAACTACTAGTCAGAAGGTTGGTGCTTCACATTCACCCAAAGGCACCTCAGGAGACAGGCCTGGCTGCCAAAGGTCACAGCCTTGAAAACCCTATGCGGCACTTCTACTCTTCACACACAAGGTCGCCATGAGTTGGAATCGAACTGATGGCTGCTAACAACTAATTGATGGCAGACATGTCATGATAGAAAAACTAAAAGGAAAAAAAAATCATAGTAAAAAATAAAGCAAACTAACTGTTAAATTATTAGAAAGAACATGTTTGTTAGCATGTCAAAGATGAAAAGCACATTTCACATTCAAAGGCTAGATCCTACCTTAGATGTATTAATGATGTCCAAGGATGCATATAGGACTTGCATTTTGTACAAAAACTCAAATTGTCCAAATAATATTGCTGCAATTTATTTGTAAGCTAAATAGTGGTAAATGTCCACTCAGTGAAATGAAATGGTTTTATATTTTAATAAATCAGTAAATACTAAATAAAAACCAAACTTGTTGCCATTGAGTTCATTCCAATGCGGAGCAATTCTATAGGACAGAGTAGAACTGCACCATAGGGTTTCCAAGGCTGTAATTTTTGGGAGCAGAATGCCACATCTTTCTCCTGAGAAGCGGTGGTGGGTTAGAACTGCCAGTCTTTGGGTTAACATCAGAGGCCTTAACCACTGCACCCCCAGGGCTCCTCAAATACTATACAGACTATAGTATTTAATGAACCTGTGGAATGTGTGTAGACCCATTGTAGGCAAACAGATTTCATTTTCTAAAATAGAGAAAAGATGATATAAAAACTTTCTAACCCACAGATTTAGAAACTGGTCGGTTTTAGTCTCAGAAATTATAACAATAAAACAATATGTACCATAGTTAGCGGTCACAAAAGAGTATGTTACAAAAAATTAGAAAAAAATAAAGACAAACAAGTTATCACCTAAGTGTACAAAAGTTTCTCAAAACGAGGATTCTTGGTTTAAGGAGTTCATTCATGTCCCTTATGGGTCCAAAATTTTTGTGAGGAAAACGTACATAGTTTTCATTTTTTATTGAATTAGATTTAATAAACGACTAAAGATTCCTGAAAATGAAATAATGGTTAAAAGATAAGATAGGAAAGCCTAGTATGTTCAAAGGATATACAAAAATAATTAGAAATATATTCCCAAATAAGAGTTGCAGATTAATCAGAAAATATTGTTTGTACCTATTCTCCTAAGTGAAAGGTCAAGGTACTTCATTCAGATAGAGTTTTCCAAGAATTTAATTATATGTGCTGTTTTTGTTGTTAGGTGTTGTTGAGTTGGTTTTGACTCATAGCAGTACTATGTACAACAGAACAAAACACTGCCCAGTCATGAGCCATCCTCACAACGATTGCTATGCTTGAGTGCTTGAGGCCATTGTTGCAGCCACTATGTCAGTCCATCTTGATGATGACCTTCTTCTCTCTTGCTGACCCTCTACCTTACCAAGCATGATGGCTTGCTCCAGGGATGCGTCTAGCCTGATGACATGTCCAGTGTACTTGAGACAAAGTCACACCATCCTCCCTTCTAAGGAGGATTTTGGCTGCCCTTCTTCCAAGACAGATTTGTTCATTCTTCTGGCAGTCCATGGTATATTCAATATTCTTCACCAACACCATAATTCAAAGGCATCAATTCTTCTCTGGTCTTCCTTATTCATTATCCAGCTTTTGTATGCATATGAGGCAATTGAAAACATCATGGCTTAGGTCAGGCACACCTTAGTCTTCAAGGTGATCTTTGCTTTCTAACACTTTAGAGAAGTCTTTTGCAGTAGATTTGCCCAGTGCAATACATCCTTTGATTTCTTCACTGCTGCTTTCATGGACATCAGTACAGATCCAAGTAAAATGAAATCCTTGACAACTTCAATCTTTTCTCCATTTATCATGATGTTGCTTATTGGTCCAATTGTGAGGATTTGTGTTTTCTTTGTGTTGAGATGCAATCCCTACTGAAGGCTGTAGTTTTCAATCTTCATCAGTAAGTGCTTCAAGTTCTCTTCCCTTTCTGCAGGCATGGCTGTGTCATCTGCATATCACAGGTTGTTAATGGGTCTTCCTCCAATTCTTATGTGGCATTCTTCTTCATATAGTCTGGTTTCTAGGATTATTTGCTCAGCATACAGATTTAAGAAGTATGGTGAACGTACAACCCTAAGCACACATTTCCTGATTTTAACCCACGTAGTATCCCTTTGTTCTGTTCAAAAGTCTGCCTCTTGCTATCTGTACAGGTTCCTCACGAACACAATTAAGTGTCCTGGAATTCACATTCTTCACAATGTTATTCATAATTCCTTATGATCCACAGAGTTGAATGTCTTTGTACACTAAATAAAACACAAGTAAAAATCCTTCTGATATTACAGTTATATGTACATGCCTCTAAAGCCAAGTGATGATAAAGAGCTTCAGAAAACCTAAATATTTCTCTGCACTCTGTCTAGAGGTTATTAGTTCAGAGTGGTAAAAATAACAGAAGCATTAAAAAAAAAGGAAAAAAAAAAGATCTACTATGCAACATGAAACTTGACTTTTGACATCAGTCTCATGAAAGAGTGGGGTCAACTACAGTAAAACTTTGAAAGTCAGAATGTGTGCAAAGTGGAAACCTGTCAGAGAAGAAAAAAGAAAAAATTTTCTCCTAAAATGAGCATTAAAAAAGTGGTAAGAATGCACCCTGTCAAAGGTGGAACACTTGAAAGACCCAGAAAAACAAAGCAATCCTGTAGAGTCCCGGCTCTCACCGTTTTCACTGTATTTTACTCCTTGTGATAGTGATTATTACATAAAAGCATCACAAATATTTTGATGTCTGAACTGCTTGAAGGAATAGATAATTTCAACAAGCAACTTAAAAAAAAAAAGATTCCTTCCTACATTATATATTGATATGTTATAAAAAGATATTAAGATATTGTCAATAAAACCAGACTTAGATTGATGTGTCATCCAAAAAAACCTATTGCCGTCTACTCAGTTCTGACTCATAGTGTCCCTATAGGACAGAGTAGCACTGCCCCATAGGGTTTCCAAGGAGAGGCTAGTTGATTTGAACTGCTGACTTTTTGGTTAGCGGTTGATCTCTTAACCACTGCCCTGTCATAGTTATTATTATTACTTTATCATTTTATCTCACCTGTACACCAAAGCTGGGCAATGAATAAGGAAGACTGAAGAAGAATTGATGCCTTTGAATTGTGGTGTTGGCAAAGAATATTGGATATACAATGGACTGCAAAATAAAAGCAAATCTGTCTTGGAAGAAGTACAACCAGCTCCTTAGAAGCAAGCATGGCGAGACTTCATCTCACATACTTTGGGCATGTTATCACCAGGAATCAGTCCCTGGAGAAGGACATCATGCTTGGTAGAGGATAAGCGAAAAAGAGGAAGACCCTCAAGGAGATGAATTGACAGAGTGGCTGCAAGGATGGACTCCAGAATAACAGTGATTGTGAGGATTTGATTGTGAGGATGGCACAGACTAGGCAGTGTTTCATTCAGTTGTCCATGGGGTCACTATGAGTCAGAACCAACTACATGCCACCTAGCAACAACAACACACCAAATATTTTATTGAGTATCATTTTTCCAGTGATCAAAACTTAAGTTTTGAAAGTTAAACCTTTAATTGTATTCTTACTTTCTAAAAAATAAAAAGATGATGCGGGGAGTTCTGGCAAAATGGCGCTCTAGGCAGAAGCACCACGCCATCCCTCCACAGCAAAGATCCAAAAAACTAAGCCGAACAGAGAATACAACAATCCTGAAACCCTAAAACATCAAATGAAGAGATAAAGAAATCAACCAAGCACAAATGGAGTGAGAAAACTGACAGAGAATGCAGAACGAAGAGAGATTCATGCAGAGGTCCCCTACCAGCTAACGCAGCGCAGATCCGCCGTCTTGGACTCCTATTAGAGACCAGCAAACAGAGGGTGTGAGAAAGCAGCCCCACGGAGTGTCCAGTGGGAGACAAACAACCGGTAATTTGTGATATACGCTTTCCCACCCCCCACCCTTCTTCACCCCCACTCAGCCTCCTCTGCTTCTGGCAGCCACAATCTCTTGACCAGGAAACACTGGCTGCATGGATTCCACACACCTGAACGGGCTGGCTCTCCGAGTGCCATTTGTTGGTTGCTGGTGTTACTTTTTTCCGCTTCTTTCGATTTTTTCCTTACCTCTCCCCACCTCCCCCTCCTTTTGCTCAAATACCTGGCTTCGTGCTCCATCTTTGCTTCTTTCTGAGGGGCTATGGAGCTCCATTCGAGTGTGGAGCTGCTTCCCACTCTGGGATGCTACGCTGGTAGGATCCCGGGGCTTTTGTTCCTTTGTGTGTTTTGAATTGTTTGTTTGTTTTCTTTTCCTTTTCTTAAATTGGGAGCCATTTCTGGCCAGGCGGTGCTGCGAGGCAAGGAAACTTCACCCCGGCTTGCACAGACGTGCAGAGGGATCCCTGAGTGCATTTATTTTTTCATGGGTTTTCTTTTTTTTTTTTTTTTTTTCTGTTATATGGGGGCCTTTCTTGTTGTTTTGTTTTTTTTTTTAATTTGTTTTGTTTTCTTTTCCCTCTTTTTCCCTTTTTGTCTTTCTTCATTGCTCAGTTTCTCGTCTCTGTATATCTTCCTTCTCTTTCTGTTCCATGAATACCTGGTGTTGTATACCTCTACGCCTTCTAGCCAGGCTGTAGTGCAACAACTGAGAGCAATTTCCCCAGACCTCATAGCTGCACCGGTGGGATCCCTGGGAACTTTGCAGTTCTTTAACATTTCTGATTTTTATTTATTCATTCTTTTAGTTTCTTTTCTTCCACTTCCCCTTTCTGTTTTTTCTCCATTTCATAGTCTCTCATCGCTCCACTCCCCCGCAAGCTCCCCTAGCATTCTTTTTTGTTTGTTTGTATGTTTTTGGTGCCTGTTCCTCTCTCCTCTCTCCGATATCCATCTTAGCTCCACACATAACAAACTCCCCTCTGCATACAGCCTACCTGCACCGTGCTCTTGACTTCACACCACCAAGCAGCACAGGTATGGCCTACTGGAACCTGCCCTGCACTGATTACCAACCCGATCTGGTGGCTGTAGTAAGTGCCACAAACAACCCATCCCAGTAACTCCTCTTCAGCTAGACCTGCACTGCCGTACCATATCTGAGTGACTGACCCTACCAATTGGAGAAGGAGGCAAAAAGTATTGTGCGCACAGATGAGCAAACGAAGAACACACGGTCTGCCTGCTCAGAATTAGTCAAATTTTTTTAAGAAAGGGGGATGAAACAAACAAATCTACAATCAATAAATGAGAAAAATAACTACTGAATGCCCCGAAGACAGCAGACAAAATCAAAATATTTACAAAAACAGGAGAGGATGGTTCCATAGGTATCCAAAACAAAACAGCAGCTGACCTTCCAGTGGAAGAAAATGCACTAGAACTACCTGATAGGGAATTCAAATCTCTAATACTCAGAATTCTCCAAGAGCTGAGGCAAAAAGCTGACAAACATGAGGAAAAAAAAGACAAATTCATGGAAAATACAGACAAAAAATTGGAAGAATTCAGGAAAATAATGCAGGAACAAAATACCAAAATAAATTCACAACTAGAAATTATACAAAGACAACAGATAGAAATCCAAAAGATAAACAACAAGATTTCAGAAATGGACGGTGTCATAGAAGGGCTGAGAAGCAGATTTGAAACGGTGGAAGACAGGATCAGTGGAACTGAAGACAAACAATTGGATAAAATTCTGTTTCAGGAAAACTCAGAAA
>NW_004444071.1:387545-415471 GCF_000243295.1 Trichechus manatus latirostris | reverse complement strand
TGTAGTAACTGTTAAATGAGAAACTATTTTGTTCTGTAAGCCTTCATCGTAAGTGAGAATAACAACACAATTGGAAGAGTGTAGTCAATGTCACTCAACTGTGCATGTAGAAATTTTTGAAATGGTGTATCTTTGGCTACGAGTATTTTCACCAAAATAAAAGGTTGAGAAGTTAGAAGTTTGACATGTCTTGGGGTTGTTAACAAATGTCATAAAACAATAAGTTACTACTGTTTCATGAGAAACTATTTTTTCTGTAAGCCTTCACCTGAAGTACAATAAAAAAAAAAGGATGATGTTAAGTTATATATATTGCTTAGACAATCTGACATTATAGATAGACAGACAGACAGATACATAGATAGATGTTTGGCTAAAAATTTAGTCTTATACTCAATTTTTAGCTAACTTTACATTAATATGGTTAGTTTCTGGCAAAAAGACAAATTGTTAGCAAATAATTTGTTGGCAAGAGGATGTTTTCAAATTTAAAGTGGATTTCAAAAATTAAAACTTAGCTTATATATATGTGAAGCGTAAGCATCAAATAAATATTAATTCAATAAGTCAAATAGCATTTGTGTTGCCAGGTATTCTATAAGTGTATAAAAATATTATGTGCTCTTATTTTGTTCAGGTAAGTTTTGGACAATGATAATCCATGTTGGAATCACACACACGCACACACATGCACACACAACTAGGTTACAAACAAGAGACCTAAACCCTGATCTATCTCAGTTGTTCTACACCAGTCATGCCAATGGAGAAAACACCACAATATCACTTAGCTTTAGTTTCTTCATAAATAAAATGAGCAGAATATAACTCTCATTAAGTTTATATAACTAAATCATGACCATTGTAAGTATTTATCCTCTATGACACAATTCAGTCACCATTTTCTCCCGAATGTATTTACATTCTTTTGAAATTTAGATTAAATGATCTGCACTCAGCCTATTTTTAACACTGCCCTTATTATAATGCAATGACAGCTTTGGTTGGCCCAGTATCATTCACATTTCCCAGGAAGATGTGGTAAATTAAACAATAAACAACTTATTGGTGAAAGTACGTCTTAACGTTGAACATGTAAAAACAAGGTTGTATTTCGAATATTTTAAAACAGCATAGAATGTGATTTCTGGAGTCTGGGTCTCATAAATTATTCCAAGACATCTCCTCTAATACCAGACTCACCCCACTTTTCCAGTGTAGTCATAAATAAGCTCAAGTTGTCAGATTACCGAGATCTTGGTTGTCTGATAAAATTAATTCTTTTTCCCAGGTTCTTATTATAGACTTTACACCAAGTAGGTGCTATAATGCTGCTGGCTGATTGACAAATAGTAAAGCTTAGCATGATAGCAATGATTTGTTATACATATACTTGTGCTTTTCCATCTTTCTTAAGATATCCATATGCTCTTTCCTATTGAAATCCATTCTCCAGGTTTGCTTTCTGCAAAATCTACTATAGTTCTTTGTCTATCTGAGAAGAGATTAAATTAATGACAAATTATACAACACCATCATTCAGAGCTATTTGATACTATTTCTTTTGATATTCAAGGTATTTTACTTATAATTTTGCTTTCTAACTGGGGGAAAATCATTTTATAAAACCTGTCATGCTCATTTTCACCCATCAACCAATAAAACTATTGTTAAAAATAATTCATATATGATTATATATGTTGCTGTTGGGTGCCTTTGAGTTGGTTCTGACTCATAGCAACACTATGTACAACAGAATGAAACACTGCCCAGTCCTGCGTCATCCTCATAATGATTGTTATGCTTGAGCCCATTGTTGCAGCCACTGTGTAATTCCATCTCATTGAGGGTCTTCCTCTCTTACCTGACCTACTTTACCAAGCATGATGTCCGTCTCCAGGGACTGATCTCTCCTGATAACCTGTCCAAAGTATGTGAGATGAAATCTAGCCATCTTTGCTTCTAAGGAACACTCTGGTTTTACTTCTTCGAAGACAAATTTGTTCATTCTTTTGGCAGTCCATGGTATATTCAATATTCTTCGCCAACGCCACAATTCAAAGGCATCAATTCTTCTTCAGTCTTCCTTATTGGTAGTCCAGATTTCGCATGCATACGAGGCAACTGAAAACACCATGGCTCGGGTCAGGTGCACCTTAGTCTTCAAGGTGACATCTTTGCTTTTCAACACTTTACAGAGGTCTTTTGCAACAGATTTGTCCAGTGCAATGCATCTTTTTTATTTCTTGACTGCTGCTTCCGTGAGTGTTGATTGTAGATCCAATTAAAATGAAATCCTTGACAACTTCAATCTTTTCTCCATTTATCATGATGTTGCTTATTGGTCTAGTTGTGTGGATTTTGGTTTTCTTTATGTTGAGGTGTAATTCATACTGAACCCTGTGGTCTTTGACTTTATCAGTAAGTGCTCCAAGTCCTCTTCACTTTCAGCAAGCAAAGTTGTGTTATCTGCATATCGTAGGTTATTAATGAGTCTTCCCCCAAGCCTGATACTGTTTTCTTCTTCATATAGTCCAGCTTCTCAGATTAATTGCTCAGTATACGGATTGAGTAAGCATGGTGAAAGGATTCAACCCTGACACATATCCTGAGGGACATCATTGCTGATGTTAGATAGATTCTGGCTGAAAGCGAAGAATACCAGAAAGGTGTTTGCCTATGTTTTATTGACTATAAGACATTTGACTATGTGGATCATAACAAATTATGGATAACATTGCGAATAACGGGAGTTCCAGAACACTTAATTGTGCTTATGAGGAAACTGTACATAGATCAAGAGGCAGTCGTTCAAACAGAACAGGGGGATACTCCTTGGATTAAAGTCAGGAAAGGTGTGCGTCAGGTTTGTAGCCTTTCACTGTACTTATTCAATCTGTATGCTGAGCAAATCATCTGAGAAGCTGGACTATATAATATATATAATACATGTACATATATTTATTTATATATATATATATATATATAAAATACAATAGATAGATACAGAGAGATAGCTGCTGTCAAGTTGACTCTGACTCAGGGCAACCTTATGTACAACAGAACAAAATGTTACCCAGTCCTGACTCATCCCCACTATCACAGGCATGTTCGAGTCCATCCTCGCCACTATTGTGCCAGTCCTCCTCACTGAGAGTCTCCCTTGCCCTTGCTGGCCCTCTGATTCACCAAACAAGATGTCCTGTTTCAGTGATTGATCACTCCTGATGATGTATCAAAAACAAGAGAGTTGAACAATGTTCTGTTGCGATCTATAAGGTTTTCTTCGGCTATTTTCTGGAAGTAGATTGCCAGGACTTTTTTCCTAATCTGTCTTAGTTTGAATGTTCCACTGAAACCTGTCTACCATGAGTGACCCTCTCGTATTTGAAATATCGGTAACATATCTTCCAGTATTATAGCAACACAAACACCACCACAGTTTAACAAACTGACAGATGAGTGGTGCCTTAATTTTATATCATATATACAGATATATTAAATTCCTAAGGGAGGACATGGTACCTTTATGTAAAAATGACAGGATCTACAAACAATAAAAAGCATTATGTATTCATTATAAATAAGACTTTGTTCAAAATTATTCAAATAAATATATCATTCACCTTAAATAATTAATATTAAGCAGAGACTATTATCTACCATGTTTTGAGTGATCAGTGTTACATACTAGTGAACTCATTATTTTAGATTTTTCCCGCAATTTTCCCTTTAACTTTTTGTTATAATTCAGGGTTTTTTTTTATTTAAAATACTACCTGGATAAGAAATTAAGACCCAACTATATGCTGTTTACTGGAGACATAATTTAGATTAAAATATTGAAATAAATTGAATATAAAAGAAAGGAACAATATATGACATGCAAACAGCAACCATGAGATAGCTGGAGTGGCTATATTGATATAAGAAAAGAATAGATTTTACAACAAAAATACATTACTGCATATTAATGAAGCTCAATCCATTAAGAAGATATAATAACTTCCAATCCATTAAGAAGATATAATAACTGTCAATAAATGTGCACACAAAAGCAGAGTCCAAAAATTAAGCAATACAAAATAAAGAATTGTAAAGAAAGTAGACAATTCAACAACATTAGTTAAGAGTCCAATACTCCACTTTCAATAACGAATAGACCAACTAGGCAGGAGATTAGGAAGGTAACTGAAAACTTGAATGCAGTGTAAAGCACTGAAAACTACTGGACATCTATAGAACAGTCCACCAAGCAACAGCATAATACATCTTCTTTTCAAAAGCACATCAACCATTCTCCAGAATAGACTATATTATAAGCCATAAAGCAATCCTCAATAAATTTAAGGGATTAAAATCATACAAAGTATGTTATCTGATCATGATGGTATTCAAGTAGAAATCAACGACAGATGAAAATTGGTAGCATTTACAAATATGCAGAAAGTAAACTACACATTAGTAAGTGACCAAAGAAGAATTCACATAAGATATTAAAAAATGCCTTGAAATAAATGAAACAAAAACACGATATAGTAATATGTATGGGATACAACTAAAGCTGTGTTCAGGGGGATATTTGTACCTACAATGCCGACATTAAAAAAGAAGAATGGTATCTAATTAATAACCTAACCTTCTATCTTAAGTCACTAAACAATAAGAACAAACTACAGTGAAAGCAAAGAAAAGGAAATAGTAAATAATAGAATGGAAATAAATGAAGTAAAAAAAAAAATAAGGAAAGAGCATAAATGTAAGAAAAACCCTACAAACTCAATAATAAAAAGACAAATATTCCAGTTAAAAAATTGGGCACAGGATCTGAATAGACATTTCTGTAAAGAAGGTATGCAATTGGATGACAAATACGTGAATAGATGCTCAGCAGTATCATTCATCAAATCAAAAAAATTCAAACTCTTTGCTGTTGAGTCAATTCTGATTCATAGTGACCCTATAGGACAGGATAGAACTGCCCCATAGGGTTTCTGAGGAGGGGCTGGTGGATTCTTACTTCTGAGCTTTTGGTTAGCAGCTGAGCTCTTAACCACTGCACCGCCAGGGCTCCTATTATTCATTAGGATAATGAGATACCACTTTACACCCACTGGGATGAAAATAATAAAAAAGATAATAAGAAGTGTTGGTGAGTTATATGGAGAAATTGGAACCTTCAGATATTGCTGATGGGATTGTAATACGATGCAGATGTATTGGAGAAAGTTTGGCATTCCTCAAAATAGTAAACATGGAGTTATCTTTACAGCTAGCAAATCTACTCCTAGGTACGATCCCAACAGAAATGAAAATATATAGCCACATAATAACTTGTGTACAAATGTTTATAGCAGTATTATTCATAATAACCAAGAGGCGTAAGCAACCCAGATGTCCAACAAATGATAAATTGGTACTTATTTACATAAAATATGGTATATCCATAAAATGGAATATCATTCAGCAGTAAAAATGAATGAAGTACTGATACATGCTACTTCATGGATGAACCTTGAAAGCATTAGTGCAAAGATCGAGAAGTTAGTCACAAAATACCTCATTCTGTATGATTCCATTTATATAAAATGTCCAGAATAGAAAAATTTGTAAAGATAGAAAGTAGATTAGTGGCTGCCTTGGGCTGGAGGTAGGGTAATGGGAAGACACTGCTAAATTGGTTGGTTTGTAAATTTGAGTAATAGCCATATTAACTGGTTTTAGAATTCATAAAGAGATTTTAACATTAACAGTGGTCATTGTTCCAGAGTATGTCAGTAAATATACTAAAACCACTGAATTATACAGTTTAAAATAATGAATTTTATCATGTGCGAATTATATTTCAATAAGTCTGATAAAGATCTCGTTAGATGTGAATTAAATTCTCAGTAATACTTATGAAGAAAGGTTGATAAACAACTATGATAGAATTTGGGATATCATTGTTACCAATATTAAGAAACTGTACCTGGGAGTGGATAACTAAGATTCCTTTCCTCAATCTCACAACGCTACCCAATCCCCAATTTATCCTCACTATCCTTTTCCTTTACTTTACACTCAGGAAGCACTGTTCTTATATGCATTTAACGTAATACATTTTTGTTAATGTTAAGTATTCCTTTACAAATTCAGATCTTTCTAAAAAGGAGAATTGACTTACTATTCTAATTACCTTTCTGAATACCGCATATAACTAAAGAAATTAATGGACCTAATTGTCATGTCTATGTGTCCATGCATGTGTGTATTCATAATATATTCATAAGTATACACATACTATATCATATTTTAGAGTAATTTTCTAATCACTATTATTTTCAACCCAGTCTTAGTAGTTACACACAATTCAATGAGTCACACATGTTTTTATTTCTTTACAAAACTAAATAATATTTTTCACATTAAATCAAAATTGGCAATTATCTGAACTTTACTATTTGTGTGTTCAGAGATCATTCAAAGCCATTGCACATTCATTTCTGGTAGAAGGAAAATACAGTAAAATTTGCAAAAGCTGGAACCTCTGTAAGGCAGAAACCTGACAGAGAAAGAAAACTCAAATATCTTCTACAAAAATGAATGATAGAAAAGTAGTAAGTGCACCCTGTCAAAGGCAGAAAACTTGCAAGTCCCAGGGAAAAAAAAAAAGACAATTTTATTGAGTTCCGGCTCTCACAGGTTTCACTGCATATAGCAAAACTTTCCAGGCAACTGCTGATATGTTGATGTATTACCAGGAGGACAGTCTAGAATTTAAGATGTGAAACATTCTACAGTTTTTAATATATCCTTCTTTTGACACTGAAATCTGAAACCGTGACAGCTATTACCATAGTAAGAAAAATATTTTAAAAGATTTTGTTTACCCTAAATGTAACATTACTTTATATTAAATTGACTATTATGTCCCAAATATTTTACATTATTAAGTGTCTTAGTTATCTAGTCCTGCTATAATTGAAATACCATGAGTGGATGGCTTTAACAAAGAGAAATTTATTTTCTCATAGTCTAGTCGGAAACCTTGGTGGTGTAGTGGTTAAAATCTATGGTTGGTAACCAAAAGGTCAGCAGTTCGAATCCACCAGGCGCTCCTTGGAAACTTTATGGGGGCAGTTCTACTCTGTCTTTTAGGATCAGTATGAGTCAGAATCGACTCAATGGCAATGAGTTTGGTTTGGTTTGGTTACTAGACTAGAAGTCCAAATTCAGGATGTCATCTCCAGGGGAGGGCTTTCTCTCTCTGTAGGCTCTGGCGGAAGGTCCTTCCCATTAATCTTCCCCTGGACTAAGAGCTTCTCCTAGCAGAAACCCCGGGTCCAAAGGACGCACCCTGCTCCCGGCACTGCTTTCTTGGTGGTATGAGGTCCTCCCAATTCTCTGCTTTCTTCCCTTTCCTTTTATCTCTTGTGAGATAAAAAGTGGTGCAGGACACATCCGAGGGAAACTCCCTTTACATTGGATCAGGGATTTGAGCTGAGTAAGGGTGTTACATCCCACCCTAATCCTCTTTGACATAATCTAATTTTGCCGCATTAACCAGATGCAGAGATTAGGATTTAAAACACATAGCAAAATTACCATCACAAAATGGAGGACAACCACACAATACTGGGAATCACGGCCAAACCAAGTTGACAGATATTTTTGATGGACACAATTCAATCCATGACATTAAGAAAAAGAAATAAGGTTGTAAAAAAAGGTTAAAAAAAAAAGCTTAACATTATTTATTTAATAAACAAAGCACATTGTCAAAATTAAGGGAACAGTTTTGATAGTTTATTATTTAATCATATTGACTCTTATAAAAAATATTTCAAAGTATACAGAACATAATAGAAATGTTCTTTGCCAAAACTTTACTTTTTTGTCACTGTCAGTGCATTTTTTATAAGTGCTTAGGAAATGGAAGATTATATGCCATATAATTGCAAATAAATAATTTTATGCAATAAGAGAATAATCACATCAAATGCATTACCTACAGATTACTGTTGCTAGAGCTTCTCAAAATCTAAATGGGATCATAATCCACTGACCTTAAAGTAAAATTGTGTCTTTATATGATATATCGCCATCTAGCTCACCGCCTAGGTATTAACTCTCTCTATATACAGTATATGGTATATATCCACCACTCTAACGTCAGTTTGTCATACTTCAGTGGCTTGCGTGTTACTGTGGTGTTGGAATCTATGCCACCAGTATTTCAAATACCAGCAGGCTCACCTAGGGTGAAGAGCTTTCAGCAGAGCTTCCAGACTAAGAAAGTCTAGAAAGAAGGACCTGGTGGTCTACTTCAGAAAAAAAAGAAAATATGTCAGTGAAAATCTTATGAATAGCAGTGGAACATTCTCTGATATAGTACCAGAAGATGAGCCCCTCAGGTTGGAAGGCACTCAAAATACCACTGGGAAAGAGTTAACCTCAATAATTTAAATGAAGTCAAGCTTTCGGGACCTTTAAGTACTGATGTGGCTTGACTCAAAATGACAAGAAGCAGCTGTAAGCATCCATTAATTATCAGAAAATAGAGTGTATGAAGTATGAATCTAGGAAAATTGGAAGTTGTCAAAAATGAAATGGAAGGCATTAACACAGATTGTTTTATTTAAATAATTTTATTACCTATAATATCACATTTTTTAAAGTTTTACTAGACATATCATTACAAATGCAAAATTAAAATAAAAAATAATTCCACTTCATTTATTAATCCTTTTTCTTACTGTGTTATTAGTTCCAGGTAATATGTTAGTCAATAGTAATTGAGAAAAAATAACATTCATAAGTAATCAAATATTAATAAGAAGACAATCTAAAATACAAGAAAAGTCATGCATTGAAAAGTCTAGGGTTGTATGTTTCAATCCCTGTTTCACCGATGTGGGGGTAAGCTGCATGATGAATACCTTGAGGCTTTGCTGCCCTATTCAAGGTTTTCCCTATGTGGTCATCCTAAACACCATCAAACTTCATGCCAGGGTAAGCATTTGCCTAGTTTTAGAAATGAGAAAATTGAAGTGCAGAGAAACAAAGTGATTTTCTCAAGGCTGACTGACAAGTTAATAGTAGAATCAGGAATGGAAAACAGTTTTGTACTCCATGCCAGTAGATGACTCTCTTCTCTAAAAACTGTGACTATATATAGATAATGCTCATATATTATTTCCAGCAAGACTAGAATAGGATATCCATTTCAAATCCCTTTGAGAAGTCACAACAATGATGAGTTCCTTGTTAGACCACCCTACCTTAAATCTTCCATGTTGGCATATTCGCTTTGCTTGGTAAATGGAGGTATGGCATACAGTAGCAATGGTTTAAACTAGTGCGATCCGTCTTACACTTCCTGTTAGAGAACACTGGATTGCAACACACTAGGGCTTCTGTTAACAACTAGAAAAGCATGTGAAATTACCAAAAAAAAAAAAAAAAAATCTTATTTTAAAAGCAACAAAGAGATAAAGGAGCAAGGAAAATTCAATAGAATAAAATTCCAGAGAGGAAAAGAACCATTCTGGGTTCAGCCTAGGAAGAAAGAGTGTCTCGAGGAAGTATTTAGCTGATATATAGCGTGGAGGTGAAAAAAATAAAATAAAATAAGAATTTACTTGCTTTTCAAGGGCACATATGACCTTTACCAAAATTGTTTACTTTCTTAGTAATACAGAAATTCTTAACAAATGCAAAATATTGAAACCATTTAAAGTATGTTCTCTGAACATAATAAAATTAAGCTTGAAAAATCTTAACTATCAGTGAAAAAGAGGAAGACCCTCAACAAGATGGATTGAAACAGTGGCTGCAGTAATGGGTTCAAGCATAACAACAATTGTGAGGATGGTGCAAGACTGGGCTATGTACCCTTCGGTTGTACATAGGGTCGAAATAAGTCAAAACTGACTCGACAGCACCTAGCAACAACAATCTGGAAAATAAACTGTACTTTGAAATCAAACATAGTTCAAAAACAGTAATCCAATTAAAATTGAAATTGAACTTTCACATTTATGCTAGAAAATCTATGTCCTTTTAGAAGATCTATCATCAAATACAGAGACAAAATTATGTAGTTTGTACTACATAGGTATATTTATATGGATGATTTCTAAATAATATTATTTATATAAATAAAAATATAATTTATGGAACAAACGGGAAAAAAAAAAAAGACATTTAATCCTCAATTCAGAATCCTCATATATGTACACGGACATAAAAGCTTCATTTGTAATAATTTCAAAACAATCTTTTAAATAAAAATATGTAACTGACATGGAATTAAATGACTTCTTTTTTAGCAGACTTATGGATACTTTTGAAATTAAGTGTTGTCCTAGGTTTCATATTTTTCTTGAACACTTTAACGCTCAATGGCACCCAACAACAATATAAAATTATTTAAATGTGTGGCCTTTTTTCATGTAATCTGAGGACATTTTTGTTGTTCTTAGTTGCCATCAAGTCAGTCATGTAGACACCATGTGTGCAGAGTAGAGCTGCTCCATAGGGTTTTTAAGGCTGTGACCTTTTGAAAGCAGATCACAGCAGCCAGGCCTGTCTTCTAAGGCACATTTGGGTGGGTTCAGACTGCCAACCTATTGGTTAGTAGTTGAAAGCTTAACTATTTGTGTCACCTAGGGACTCCTACGAGTTGCAATCATTAGTTTGGGAGGGACTCCTAAAATACTAATAAGATTATCTTATTTGTAACACAAATCACTCCTATTCTATTCTCTTGAAGCATTGATCTCATTATTACTGAATAAATGTAAGGTTTTCTTCTCATTTATATATAACTGAATAATAGTAGATTTTTAAATCTTTGAGAAAATTTATTACATTATGCATGTATATACACAGATGTATATCTGTATATGCATGTTTATGTGTATACATGTTCCCTGTTTCTATCATATTTTACAGATAAAAGTAACCAATATGTTATTTTCATAAAAATAGGTGAATGAGGGCTTAACTAGGCCAAAATTTAGCTTTCATACAGATAATTTGTCTTTAGCACTCTCATATGTTATGAAACCTGTATACCTATTCATTTATTTTTGTATCTATGCTTATATATGTACATGCAATGTGTTCATATGTGCATAAATATATATGTATGTAAATATGAACATTTGCTAGAAATGTATTCCAAAATATTATCACACTTTTCTTTAAAAAATAAAGAAGTTAGCTTAATTTGACTCTTAGAAAACAAAAATGGATTGGAAGGATGAAAATATGTTTGCATTTGGAGATAAATTATTATCTTAAAATGCCTAACTTCTAGGGATATTTACATTTTTATATTTTATATTTTTTATATTTTAAAGATAGCTGAAATCAATGACACTCCAGTAGCAACGAGCACCCATAGCTCTCAGATCTTGGTTTCTAATATCATTCTCCAGTAAAAAGAAACAGGACTCCTGGATGAAATGTCTGTTTCTAGGACAGGAGCAGGGGATATGCAAATGACACTGGAACATCTTCTAGTGTGAGAAAGTAAGGAAGTTATAAACACACACACACACACACACACACACAGATGAGGGAATGTCCAAATGATACAGGATCCAACTGAAAGAGCTGCAACAATTTGAGGAACTAACTAAAGTAGCATTATATTATAACCCAAAGTATCAAATAAGTGTCGGCAAATCCACACTGATATAAGTGACTGAATACATAAATAAATGGGGAGAATAGACAAATATCCCATATAGAAAAATTTAAAACCGTTTATGTAGCTACTTTGCCCTTAAAGAGGTGGAGCATAACTTCACACTCCTTAAGCACAGAATGTGCACAGTACTTTCTTACAAGAGTACAGTATGGAAAAGTTGGGGTAACTTTATAGTATAGAAACCTGCCAAACACTTCCTCAAATCAGGTGATCAAGATTAGCATCAGTAGTGATAAGTCATGTTGATAGTATGTATCCTTGATACACTGTGATGAGACTGGACTTTACTTCTGTGATCTTCCACACAAAACACATCACCCTAATTAAATCATAAGAAGAACGTCAGACAAATCCTAACTTAGGAACATTCTTCAAGACAACTGACCAGTACTCCTCTAGACTGCTGAGGTCATCATAAACAAAGAAAGTGAGAAAACTGCTACAGCCAAAAGGAACCCTAGGAGACATGATTACTATATGTGATGTGGTGTCCTGGATGGAATCCTGAAACAGAAAAAAAGGGCATTAAGGAGAGATTGAAGAAATCTGAATTAAGCACGGGCTTTACTTAATAGTAATGGATCAATACTAATTGTGACAAATTCACTATACTAATGTGAGATGTTAATAGGGGAAACTGGATGACGGGTGTAGGGAGACTCCCTGCAGCAACTTTACAATCAATCTATAAATTTAAAACCATTGTAAAATAAAAAAGTTCATTTAAAAATTACCTAAATTTTTACAAGAAAAATTGTACACGTACGCTTTAAGAAGAAAAGAGAATCTTCTTGTCTGTGTACGTATGTAATAATTTGGAATATGTTTTAGCAAATAATCACTCACTTTTTCAAATGCACCCTTCCCCACAGATTTTAGGCTTGTCATGTGACTTTCTTTGGCCAATGGTATGTGAGCAGTTCTGGTTCTTGTACAATTTGGCTTGTCCTCTTTGGCTTCTGTGTCCACCACAAGAGTAATATGCCCCATGTAGTGCTTGTGCAAAGGAATGTGCACACATGTGGAGTAGATGAACCTTTCTCAAAGCCCAGAGGCAAGTTTAGCTGCCAGAAGTTTGCTGGAATACTGACCCAGTTGTTTCACAGACAGATGAATGAGAAAATGTAATACTGGCTGTTACTGTTTTAGGGGTGGTTTCTTATCAAATTATTGCATCAGTAGCTGAATAATAAAATGTGTCATTCATATCATCTCATGGATGGTGATTGCTCCCTGCTGTAGTAAAAAGCACATCTTCATTTATTAATTTCTTCTTGTGTTCAGTGTCCCCAAACAACACATAAATCAGACTTCTAAAGAAGTAGAATTTCTGAAATTTGGAAAATGGTTAGGTAAATGCATATACCATATTGACTAGTATTCAAGAAATAAGAAAAAAAAAAACATGTTGCAGAACTGCTTTCGATTATAATCTTTTCTTTAGGGAATAATTTTAGTTCAACACGGTTCTGTGATTCTTCACAATTTTGAGGAGCAGTTCCAGTCCAATCTTATGGGAATGCCATTTATGAAATGGTGCAGGTCAATGAATTAGGAATGATGAACTGTGTTCATATATTCAGATGCTGTCTCAGTGTTTTTGTGAAAATGGAAACGTTTTGCTGAAAACTACTAAAATTATTAAAAGAAAATTTATACAGCATGAGCACTAAATAAAATACTACTTGAATGTGTGAATAATGTATGCATTTATTCTTTAAATACATGGTGTGTATTCATGATACTTTTTTTGTGCATAAACACATTATGCATATAAAACATACAGACACACAGATACTTACAGACAAGGTATTCATCATGCAGCTTACCCCCACATCAATGAAACAGGCACTTAAACATACAACCCTAGACTTTTCAGTGCATGACTTTTCTTGTATTTTAGATTGACTTTTTATTAATATTTTGACTACTTATGAATATAACTAATGTTTTCTCAATTACTATTGACTAACATATTACCTGGAACTAATAACACAGTAAGAAAAAGGATTAATAAATGAAGTGGAATTATTTTTATTTTAATTTTACATTTGCAAAGATATGTCTAGTAAAACTTTAAATATTGTGACATTATAGGTAATAAAATTATCTAAATAAAACAAATAATCTGTGTTTTTAATCTCTTAAAATAAAACTAGCAAGTTAAAGCAAAGCGGAACCAATGACAGAGTTTTATTAAAGCCTTTAAAAAATGCATAAATGGCTATGACAAGACACTTTTATTGCTGTTGTTAGGTGCATCGAGTTGGTTACAACTCATAGTGACCTATGTACAACAGAATGAAATCCTGCCCGGGTTTTCTTCATATAACTCAGCTTCTCCAATTATTTGCTCAGCATACGAATTCAATAAGTATGATGACACACACATTTACTCATTTTAACCAAGCAGGATCCCTAGTTCTGTCTGAATAATTGCCTTTTCGTTGATATACAGGTTCCACTTGAACACAATTAAGTGTTCTGGAATTCCATTCTTAGTAATGTTATCCATAATTTGTTATAATCCACACAGTCAAATGCCTTTGTATAATCAAGAAAACACAGGTAAACATCTTTCTGGTATTCTCTGTTTCAGCCAAGATCCATCTGACATTAGCAATGATATCCTTTGTTCCACTTTCTCTTCAGAATACAGCTTGAATTTCTGACAATTCCCTGTTCATGTAATGCTGCAACTGCTTTTGAAAAATCTTCAGCAAGATTTTACTTTTGTGTGATATTAATGATGTTGTTTGATAATTTCCTCATTTGGTGGGATGACCTTTCTTTGGAAAGGGCACAAATATAGATCTCTTCCAGTCAGTTGGCCAGGTAGCTGTCTTCCATATTTCTTAGCATAGAAGTGTGAGCACTTCCGTCGCTGCATCCATTTGTTGAAACATATCAATTGGTATTCCAGCAACTCCCGGAGCCTTGTTTTTTGCCAATTCCTTCCATGCAGCTTGGACTTCCTTCTTTAGTACTATCGGTTCTTGATCACGTTACGTCCTGATGGTTGAATGTGGACCAATTCTTTTTGGTACAATTACTTTGTATATTCTTTCCATCTTCTTCTGATGCTTCCTGTGTTGTTCAATATTTTCCCCATAAAATCCTTCAATATTGTAACTCAAGGCTTGAATTTTTTCTTCAGTTCTTTCAGCCTGAGAAATGTCAACCATATTCTTCCCTTTTGGTTTTCCAACTCCAGGTCTTTGCACATTTCATTATAATACTTTACTTTGTCTTCTTGAACCACCTTTTGAAATCTTCTGGTCAGCCCTCTTACTTCATCATTTCTTCCTTTTTCTTTAGCTATTCTGTGTTCAACAGCAAGCTTCAGAGTCTCTTCTGACATCCATTTTGGTCTTTCTTTCCTGTCTTTTTAATGACGTTTTGTGTTCTTCATATATAATGTCCTTGATGACATTCCAGAATTCATCTGGTCTTAGGTCATTAGTATTCAATATGTCAAATCTACTCTTGAGATGGTCTCTAAATTCAGGTTAGATATACTTAAGGTTGTACGTTGGTTCTCTTGCACTTGTTCTAATTTTTTTCAGCTTCAACTTGAACTTGCATATGAGCAGTTGATGGTCTGTTCCATAGTCAGCCCTAGCCTTATCCTGACTTATGATATTGAGCTTTTCCATTGGCTCTTTTTATAGATGCAGTTAATTTGATTCTTGTGTATTCCACCCCAGTGAGGTCCATGTTATAGTCACCGTTTGTGTTGTTGAAAAAAGGGTATTTTCAGTGAAGAAGTCATAGGTCTTGCAAAGTTCTATCATGAGATGTCCAGCAAAGTTTCTATCACCAAGGCCATATTTTCTAACCATGTGTCACTCTTATTTTATTCCAACATTCAAATTCCAATTATCAGTAATTATCAATGCATCTTGATTGCATATTGGATCCATTTCATCTGCAGAAGTTGGTAAAAATCTTCCATTTTTTAATATTTTGCCTTAGTGGTTGGTGCATAAATTTGAATAATAATCATATTAATTGGTCTTCCTCATAGGCTTTTGGATATTATCCTGTTACTGACAGCATTGTACTTCAGGATAGATCCTGAAATGTTCTTTTTGATGATGAATGCAATGACATTCCTTCTCAATTTCTCATTCCCAGCATAGTAAATCATAGTATTGTCTGATTCAAAATGGCCAATACCTGTCCATTTCATCTCACTAATGACTAGAATATAGAGGTTTATGTGTTCCATTTCATTTTTGATGATTTCCACTTTCTTAGATTCATACTTCTCACATTCGATGTTCCTATTATTAAAGGACGTTTGCAGCTGTTTCTTTTCATTTTGAGTTGTGCCACAACAGCAAATGATGGCTCCAAAAGCTCGACTCTATCCATGTTATTAAAGTCAACTCCACTTTGAGGAGGCAGCTCTTCCCCAGTTGTATTTTGAGGTCTTCCAACCTGAGGAGCTCATCTTTCAGTACTATGTCAGACAAGGTTCAGCTGCTATTCATAAGTTTTTCTTTGGTAAATTTTTTTCAGAAGTAAATCACTAGGTCCTTCTTTCCAGCCTATGTTAGTCTGGAGGCTCTGCGGAAACCTGTCCACCATGATTGACCTTGCTGGTATTTGTAATACTAGTGCCATACCTTCCAGGATCAGAGCAACACACAAGCTACCACAGTACTACAAAGTAACAGATGAGTGGTAGGCTATTGCTGCTACTCACCATAAAAATTTCGGACAAGCACAATTAATATCCTAAAGCCCTAAAATGGTTAACAATAAATATCAGGAGAATAAATTACCTATACAGGCTTACCTCAGGGATATTGTGTGTTTAGTTCCAGACCACCACAAAAAAATGAATATTGCAATAAAGTGAGTCATATGAATTGTACTGTAGTGTATTAAGTGTGCAATAGCATTATGTATAAAAAACAATATACTTACCTTAATTAACAAATACTTTATTGCTAAAAGATGCTAACCATCATCTGAGCCTTCAGCAAGTCATGATCTTTTTGCTGGTGGAGTCTTTTGCTTTGATGCTGATGACTGCTAACTGAGCAGGGTGATGCTTGCTGAAGTTGGGTTGGCTGTGGTAATTTCTTAAAATAAAACAGCAGTGAAGTTTACCACATCTATTGACTCTTCCTTTCACAAAAGGTTTCTCGATAGCATGTGATGCTGTTTCATTGCATGTTACCCACGGTAGAACTATTTTCAAAATTGGAGTCAATACTCTCAAACCCTGTCGTTGTTTTATCAACCAATTTTATGTAACTTTCTAAACCCTTTGTTGTCATTTCAACAATGTTCACAGCATCTTCACCAGGGGATGAAACTATTTTCTTTGCTTATCCATAAGAAACTATCCTCATCCGTTAAAATTTGAACTTGAGATTGAGGTAATTCAGTCACACTTTCAGGCTCCACTTCTAATTCTAGTTCTCTTGCAATTTTCACTACATTTGCAGTTATTTCCTCCACTGAAGTCTTGAACCCCCTCAAAGTCATCCATGAGGGTTGGAATCAACTTCTTCCAAACTCCTGTTAATGTTGATATTTTGACCTCCTCCCAGGAATCATGAATGTTCTTAATGGCATGTAGAAGGGTGAATTCTTTCCAGCAGGTTTTCAATTTACTTTGCCCAGATCCATCAGAGGAATCACTATCTATGGCAGCTATAGCCTTAAAAAATGTACTTCTTAAATAATAAGTCTTGAAAGTCAAAATTACTCCTTGATCTATGGGCTGCACAATGAATATTGTGTTAGCAGGCATGAAAACAACATTAATCTCTTAGTACATTTCCATCAGAGATCTTGAATGACTAGATGCATTGTCAACAAGCAGTAATACTTTGAAAGAAATCTTTTTTTCTGAGAAGTAGTTCTCAAGGGCGGGCTAAAAAAAATCAGTAAATCATGTTGTAAACAGATGTGCTGTCATCCAGGCTTTGTTGTTCCATTTATACAGCACAGGCAGAGTAGATTTAGAATAATTCTTAAGGTACCTAGTATTTTCAGAATGGTAAATGAGCATTGACTTCAACCTAAAGTCTGCATTAGCCCCTAACAAGAGAGTCAGACTGTCCTTTGAAGCTTTGAAGCCAGGCATTGACTCCTCTCCAGCTATGAAAGTCCTAGATGGTATCTTCTTCCACTGTAAGGCTATTTCACCTACACTGAAAATCTGTTGTTCAATGTGCCACCTTCATCAGTTCTTCTTAGCTTGATCTTCTGAATAACTTGCTGTAGCTTCTCCCTCAGCACTTCCTGCTTCTCCTTGCACTTTTATGTTATGGAGATGGCTTCTTTCCTTAAACCTAATGAATCAACTTCTGCTTGTTTCAAATTTCTTCTGCAGTTTCCTCATCTCTCTTAGCTTTCATAGAATTGAAGAGAGTTAGGGCCTTGCTCTGAATTAGGCTTTGGCTTAAGGGAGTGTTGTGGCTGGTTTGACCTTCTATCCAGACCACTAAAACTTTCTCATTATCAGCAATAAGGCTGTTTTGCTTTCTTATCATTTGCATATTATTCAATCAAATAACACTTTCAGTTTCCTTCAAGAGCTTTTCCTTTGCCTTCACAACTTGTCTGACTGTTTGGCACAAGAGGCCTAGCTTTTGGCCTATCTCAGCTTTCAACATGCCTCACTAAGCTTAGTCATTTATAGCTTTTGATTTAAAATGAGAGATGTTCGACTCGTCCTTTCACTTGAACACTTAGAGGCTACTGTAGGGTTATTAATTGGCCTAATTTCAGTATTGTCTTGTCTCGGGGAATAGGGAGACCAGAGGAGAGGGAGAGGGAAAGAGATGGGGGATCGGCCAGTTGGTGGAACAGTGAGAACAAACACAACATTTATCGATTAACTTCACTGTCTTATATGGGCACAGTTCTTGGCACCCCAAAATAATTACTATAGTAACATCAGAGATCACAGATCACCATAACAAATACAATAATAATGAAAAAGTTTGAAATATTGGGAGAATTTTCAAAATATGAACTCAGAGCCATGAAATGAGCACATGCTTTTGGAAAAATTGTGCTGAGAGACTTGCTCAATGCAGGGTTGCCACAAACCTTCAATTTGTCAAAAACAATTATCTGTGAAGCTCAATAAAATGAGGTATGCCTGTGTTGTGGAAAAATGCCATTCGAAACTCATTACTCAGGTCTTTTTTCAATGTTGTATTATGATACATTTATTTTTAAATAAATCTGTGTATAGTATAGATATAATGTAATATAAGAATATGTGTTTGTGCATATGTGTGTAGTATATAGACTATGTATTTATATTATATAGTACAGATTGAGGAATATTAGTCAAATTCATTTTTTCTGAATATTTCTCTGAGATTATGATAAGCACAAGACTGTATATAGGTATAGCTATCCTGGAGTCATACTTTAGCGTCCGCATGTGGGTTAGAGGAGTTGGGGAGGAAAAATAGGGCCAATATTTCTCAAGGCTCAGTGGAAATTTTTCAGTTTTGGCAACTTACATATTATCTAGTTGTATGATTTGGAATAAGCAGAGAAAAATATAGTTTATTTTAGGGACTTAGATTTTTTTTTCCCCTGAAAAATGTGGGCACTATTTTATCAAACATCAAAATCATCACCCTAAGAGGTGGGCAGTAATGAATTTAGAAAATAAGATTGTGAACCATTACTAGGAAAGACTCAGGCCAGATAAAGTAGTACACTGAAATGTAATCTGTACACCAATTTGCGGACTATATGAGTAAGGAATATATTGGAACCTCGCATTTCCTAGTTTAATAATAAAGATAACAACAACTACAGCAACAACAACAATTTAGAATTGACTCAATGGCAACTAACAATCACAACAGAGAAAAGTAAGTAAGACATAGTCCTTCCATGGAAAACTCATGTCGAATCCTAGTTACATACTATTTAACTGTATCTCATGCATTTTGCATTTATTCTAATTTCCCCTGCATTACATTTGACTTTATGCTTGTCTTAGTCATCTAGGACTGCTACAACAGAAATACCACAAGTGGATGGCTTTAACAAAGAGAAATTTATTTCTTCAGAGTAAAGTAAGCTCAAAGTCCAAACTCAGGACATCAGCTCCAGGGGAAGGCTTTCTCAATCTGTCAGCCTTCTCATCAATGTTCCCCCAGACTAGGAGATTCTCCGCGTAAGGATCCCAGGTCCAAAGGACACGCTGTGTTCCTGGCTCTGCTTTCTTGGTGGTATGAGGTCCCCATGTCTCTCTGCTCGCTTCTGTCTTTTATATCTCAAGAGATTGCCTCAGGACACAATCCAATCTTGTAGACTGAGTCCTGCCTCACTAACACAACTGCTGCCCTTCCTCCCTCAGTAACATCATAGAGGCAGGATTTACAACATATAGGAAAATCACACAATACCAGGGATCATGGCCCAGACAAGTGGATACACATATTTTTTTGGGGACACAATTCAATCCATGACATTCCACCCCTTGGCCCCCCAAAAATCACATCCTTGCAACATGGAAAACATTTTCACCCCATCATATCATAGCAAAAGTCTTAATTCCAAATCCAAAATCTAAAAACTCCTCTTCATCTGTGAAATCTAGAATACACGTTATCTGCTTCCAAAGGTACAGTGGCAGGACAGGCACAAGCTAGACATTTACATTACAAACGGGAGAAACTGGAGGGATAGAAGGGGTAACAGGCACCAAGCAAGTCAGCAGAACACATTAGCCATCAAGGCTTTGAAAATAATCTGTCTTCTGAGACAATTTACACAACGGCCCTGCACTCCAGACTGTAGGTATTGGCCACACTCTCCAGATTCTGGGTGGAGGTCCCTCGGCCCTGGGCTTCAGCTCCACCTTCCAGGCCCACTGGGACAGCAACTCTGCTCCCTCGGCTTTAGGGGCACCATTCTCCCAGTTCATCTGAATGGTAACTGCACTCTTAGAAACACCAGAGGCCATGGTTCCACTCCTAGAAACCCCTGAGGTTATGACCATACCTTTTGAGACTGAGGCAGCTCAGCTTCTTGTGTCCTTTGTCTCTTCAGCTTCTTCTTCTGTTTCCTGTCGCCTCTTGGCCCTTGGGCCTCATGCCCGCATCTGCCCTGCTGGGGCAAGTGCTGCAAAGCTCGGTAGCTCCACCAATAGGTGCCTGGAGGCACCCCACTCCACCAGAAAGCCTCGTGCGCACAGGCTCTCAGCTCTGTTGCTCCGTGAGTCAGCAAGCCTAGCTCCACCAATAAGTACTCAGAGGGAACCCACTCCACCAGGAAGCCTCTTGTGCACAGGCACTCAGCTATCTCACTGTGTGGGTTGGCTCCAGTGTTGTCTTGCACTGGTCTCCTCATTCTGCTGCTGTTGGTTCTCTGCCACTGCCGCTCCTCTGCCACTGGAGGTTCTCTGTCACTGTTGCTTCTCTGCTGCTACAGGTTCTTTGCTGCTGCCACTGCTCTATCCATTCACAGTTTCAAAACCACTTCCACATTTTAGGTATCTGTTAGAGCAGCACCCCACTCTCTAGGTACCAAATTCTATCTTAGTCATCTAGTGCTGCTACAACAGAAATACCACAAGTGGATGGCTTTAACAAAGAGAAATTTATTTCTTCAGAGTAAAGTAGGCTCAAAGTCCAAATCCAGGGTGTCAGCTCCAGGGAAAGGCTTTCTCAATCTGTCAGCCTTCTCATCAATGTTCCCCCAGACTAGGAGATTCTCCTCATGGGGACCCTGGGTCCAAAGGACACGCTGTGTTCCTGGCACCGCTTTCTTGGTGGTATGAGGTCCCCATGTGTCTCTGCTCACTTCTCTCTTTTATATCTCAAGAGATTGCCTCAGGACACAATCCAATCTTGTAGACTGAGTCCTGCCTCACTAACACAAATGCCGCCCTTCCTCCCTCATTAATATCATAGAGGCAGGATTTACAACATATAGGAAAATCACAAAATATCGGGAATCATGGCCCAGCCAAATTGATGTACACATTTTTGGGGGGACACAGTTCAATCGATGACAATGCTATAACTTATCAATGAGAGAGCTTCCTAAATGCATGGGCAAGCAAGAAAAAAAAAAAATGATTTATTTTTCACTTATCACTTTGTTCAGATATTTTTTAGTAATATTTATTTATTTGTAACACAATAGTTTTTTGTAAAACAGTCTCTGGGGAATACAAATATATGGTCCCGAGACTATAATTTAAAGCCTAGGCTGTCAATAGGCAAATTTCCGTTTGTTTAGGAATCTTTTAGCTCAAGAGACTAAACTGGTAACATGTCAAGATGTGTGAGATATTTTCAGAATAGTGAAAATATGAAGAAAATCTGAACATTGTGTTTGCCGAGCCACAATTTCTAAAAAATCTGATATCAACATTTAAAAGGAAAAAAATCATTTAGCATAAATATAAATTTGCAAATAATTGTCCCTTACTATCTTGCATTTTGGAAACCCTGGTATCATAGTGGTTAAGAGCTATGGTTGCTAATCAAAGGATCAGTAGTTTGAATCCACCAGGTGCTCCTTGGAAACTCTATGGGGCTCCGTCCTGTAGGGTCGCTATGAGTAGGAATCAATTGGTTTAGGTTTTGGGAACTCGTATTTTAGCTTTCCATTCTTTTTACAAAATTAATTAGATTCTCTTTCCTCTGTGTTGATAGGCTGGTATTAGAGGAAAGTTATTTCTTTTTATAGTATGATATAAAAGCATTTCAGCATTATGGGACAAGGAACTGAAACTTTATGCCCTATATAGCATATGATATATCTAGGACAGCTTACTTTTTTTTTTTTTTTTAAATAATAGAATTGTGATTGAGGGGTGGAGAATGAGTCAATCCTATTGATACTTTGGCCCCTTGATCTCAGTGCAAATTTGTGTGAAACATGCTACCCTAACTATTCTCAATAAGGCCCAAGTAATCTTATCTGGTATGGCTGTAGTTAGTCTCCCATCTTACTTTTTTTGTAACCAAGCTGGCCACATTGTGAAAAAAATAGTTGTCTATGTGAAGGTATTTTCCACAGGAATAGTAGTCACAGTTGAATGGAATTTGTATGTACTTAATGCCACTTGAAAAATTTGGGGAAAAAAAAGACTGAAATAGCTATCTTTGATGATGGCATCTAATACAAACTTCAAATTTTCCACCTTAATGCATTCTGCCTTCATAATTCTGTGTGTAATGAGGTTTTGCAGAGTGCAGGCCTCCTCTCTACTTCGTTATACAACTCCATCACATAGTGTGGTGGCAAGTTACTCCCTTAATGATAGTAGCTGTGGCTCATTTATCTTATATTTTTTTCTCAGCATCAGGCATAGAGCCAGAAAGGAAGTGAGTTGTCAAAAATATTAATAGAATGGAATCAAATCTATAAACATGAAAACATTGACCCAAATGCCCAAAAAACAAATTGCTTTAATTGGCTTCAACTTTATAAGGAACATCAAGGAAACTAATAAAATATTAAAATAAGAGAACAAAATGTATGGACACAGTATATCCATAAATAAAACTCTCTTATTATAGATTGAATTGTGTCCCACCCCCCACCCCCAGAAAAATTGCTGTAAATCCTAAACCCTACACTTGTGGAAAGGAGCCCCTGTGGCATAGTGATTGAGTGCTCAGCTGCTAACTGAAGTGTTGGCGGTTCTAACCCACCAGCCATTCCTTGGGAGAAAGATGTGGCAATCTGCTTCTTTAAAGACTTACAGCCTTGGAAACCCTATGAAGCAATTCTCCTCTGTCCTATACAGTCACTGTGAGTTGGAATCGACTCAATGGCAACAGGTTTGGTTTGGGTTTTTTAAATGTTTTTCAAGTGAAAATATTTTTATTGATTTATTTGCCTGATTAATACGTCAACTTTTCTTTGGTTGAACAGTGAATTCTACATTACTATTACCTGTAGGAATGGCGACGGTGACGGCAACCAACTGCACAACTCTTACAGAGAAGTGGTGCCAAGGAGGGTCACTCAGAGGAGTCGACCCCAGCTTCAGTCCCAGGAGTTTATTTATAGTCAATACAGCAAGTAGTGAAGCAAATCACAGAACGATGGGCTTTGGGTGAATAACAATAAGTTTCGGGCAAGGGAGAATGGACTTCAGGTAAACAAGCCAGTAGGTAACGGATTTGGAAAAACAAGTCATGACAAGTCTCAACATGTTGCGGACAAGTCTCAACATGCTGTGTGCAGCATATGGGCCTTTGAGGGGCTGAAGTTGTCACTGGTGTAGCCATATTTCAATGGCACATATCCCCACATTTCCCCCCTTTTGCTTAATTAATGGAATAAGAATCAAGAGGGTTTTCACTGGTCCAACAAATGCCCACTAGGATAAAGTAAAATTTTCTTTACGAGATATAAGCCAAGATTATCTTAGCTATTGTCTCCACACCTCAGGGCCTGGCTGATGTGTAGGGAATCTTTGTGAGTCCTTGTGAGCCCAGCTTCAGCTGGGTCACACTCCATATGCTCAAGGAGGAGAAGGTAGCATAGCGATGAGTAATACCTGGACTTAGTTGGGCTCCTAGATGGTGGCCATGGCAGCCTCTTTAAACTCACGGTGCTGGTTTTCCACTGGATACCATCTGGTTCTTCACCAGGTTACTAAGTAAGAGCGATGCTCTTATCAATTGCATTGCCGGAGTGAGAGGACTCAATGCACATCAAAACTTAGCCCAAGGCCTTTTCTGCCTTTTAGGTGTGTATGACAATAGAGGATGACCTTATAAAGATATAATAATCCTTAGCACTAACCATACCCTGATTATTGGACCAATGGGTTTCCTCCGACTCTCATTTTGTAAGCTAAACACTGTCTTTTAACATTCACTAAGATTATTATTCTTAAAGGTTCAAAGATTTATTAATAATAAAAAAATGATGATTTACACAATTTCACTATCAATTGGAACGGAATCACTGAATTAGAGACCTATCTATACAGAAGCATCTAACCTAGAAGAAGCAGAAAATATAGAGGAATTTACACATGACAGATTTTTCTGAGGAAATTACTGATTAACAAGATGATATAGGAAGGGCCTTCTCAAGAGGAGTTCTTCAATTTTCCCGTCTGGCATAGAAGGCTGACTTCTGTTGGTGATGGGGGAGCTTCAGGGAGTAGAGACATCGGATGACTGTTGAGAATTGAAAGTCACGAGAGAAACCATAGAGGTATCGTAGATCCCCGTTGTTAAGTGTCCTTCCCTGGGGGAAGGGGTGATGGTGTCAGTTGTGGCTCTGGAGTCGGATCGGATGGCGGCCCCAGCAGCCGCAGCAGGGGTGGTGGTGGCTGTTCCCAGCAGAAGGGTGGTGGCTGTCGCTGGGTCATGATATGGTTTTACTAATCAGGCGGACCTTTAGCTCTTGGGTTCTGACCCTCATTTTATATACTTTGGGGTAACAAAAACAGCTTTTGACCATGCTCTTCTTAATTCTGAAGAGCTCCAGATTGCTTCTGGCTCCAAAGTGGACCAGTAGGAGACAAAACAGCCGCATACCCTCTCCCCCAGGTTAGTAATTCTACAGGTCTTTGCCAGACAGAGGGATTTTGAGGATCTTTATAGAGGACCTGTGGGCAAGGTCGGGTGTCGGGGGGATAAAATGTTGTTCTGCAGCGGTATGACCGTCTTTAGCAACCGTTAAAAAGCTAAAAGTAAAGAGAGCTTTGGCAAGTCTTTCATTCTGGTCAAATAGTCTAGACCCATCATCTCCCCCCTTTTGTTTAATTAAGAGCTGTTTTAGAGTATGATGGGCACGCTCAATTATAGCTTGACTTTGAGGGTTATAAGGAATGCCAGTGATATGAAGAATATTCCAAGTGGCACAAAATCGTTGAAATTTAGCAGAAGTATATGCAGGACCATTAACAGTTTTAAGGGCTTGGGGACATTCCATGGTTGCAATGGCTTGGGTGAAGTGATAACAGGCATGAGTAGAACGTTCTCCAGAAAGGGCTGTAGCATAAAGAAACTCAGAACATGTATCTATGGACACATGAAGATATTTAAGTTTCCCAAAGGGAGGATAGTGTGTTACATCCATTTGCCATAATTGGTTGGCTACTAGACCACGTGGGTTGATGCCAGCAGCAAAGGACGTGGGAGAAAAGTGTTGGCAGTCAGGACAGGTGTGGACAATTTGTTGTGCTTCAGTAAGAGAGATAGAAGATTGTTTTCGAAGTCCCCATGCATTTTGATGAAAGAAATTATGAGAAGTTCATGCATTAGAAAAGGCAGAGCCAGCAAGTAAATCAGCACGAGAGTTGCCATCAGAAAGAGACCCCGGAAAGGGTATATGGGAACGCACATGTACCACAAAAAAGAGAGAGTTACGGCTATTAAGCAGGGTTTGAAGCTTTTTAAATAAAGTAAATAACTCATAATTGGAACTAAATCGAAGAGTTGCATTGCTAATATGTTGAATAGTGTGAACAACGTAAGCAGAATCAGCGATTAAATTGAAAGGCACTGATTTAAAAATTTCAAAGGCAGCAACAGCTGCCTACAACTTGGCACGCTGTGTAGTGGAGGCTTTCTGTGTAATAAAATGCTGCCAAGCACCTCCAGTTTGCCAGGTGACTGCTCCTTTTCCAGTTTTTTCTGATCCGTCTATAAAAGCGGTAGGAGCGTTAGCAAGAGGTGAAGGAGAGAGCATAGTAGAAAGTTGTAAAGGAAGAAGCTGTAGTATAGAGAGTGGCTTTGAAGTGTGATAAGAATAAATTATTTGTCCAGTAAAATCAACCAAAGCAATCCGGAGCTCTTCAGAATTAAGAAGAGCATGGCCAAAAGCTGTTTTCGTTACCCCAAAGTATATAAAATGAGGGTCAGAACACAAGAGCTGTTGAGAGTGAGTGCGTCCCTGCATCAGTAAGTTAATGCGTTGAGAGAAGCATGTAAACAACTGTTGTGGAGGACGATAAGGAAGAAAAAGCCACTCAAGTGCTCCGAAGTCAGGAGTAAATTGACAGAGCATGCCTGTAAGACTATGAGGAGTATTTAATAGGAGAAGGTAAACGGGATGATTTATCTGTAAACGAGTCAAAAATTTTTCTTTAATGGCTTGGTTAACAAGTGTTAATTCATGGCGTGCCTGGAGAGAGTGTGTCCTCATAGAGGTTAGAGCAGGGTCACCCTTAAGGGTCTCAAAGAAGTTGGTCAGTTGAGAAGTTGTTATACTGAGTGAAGGTCGCAGCCAATTAATATGACCAAGGATTTTTTGGAGGTCACTTAGAGTTAAAGCCTTGGGAATTATAATTTCTGGTGTTTTAGGGCGAATGATATGGGTGTCAAGATAGTATCCCAAATACTGCCACGGGGTGAAATACTGAACCTTCTCAGGGGCTATTTGTAAGCCAAAACTTCTTAACGCTTGTTGAACAGAGACAAGAAGTGAATCAAGTTGTTCTGGTTTGGGATGGGCTATGAGAATGTCGTCCGTATAGTGATATATAAGTCATGAGGGAAAGGCTCTTCGGACTGGCTTAAGAGCCTTATCAGCATAATATTGACAGATAGTTGGACTATTGACCATGCCCTGTGGGAGAAGAGTCCACTCATAACGTTGCATAGGATGACAATTATTCACAGAAGGAACTGAGAAGGCAAATTTAGCACAATCATCGGGATGGAGTGGGATGGTAAAAAAACTATCTTTAAGATCAATGATGATAATATGACATGTTTGAGGAATACAGGCTGGATTGGGAATTCCTGGTTGAAGAGGTCCCATAGGGACAAGACATTGATTAACAGCCCGTAAGTCATGTAGGAGCCTCCATTTTTTGGATTTTTTAGGGATACAAAAAATAGGTGCGTTCCAAGGGCTGCAGGAAGTTCAGATGTGTCTGGCCTCCAACTGTTCTTGGACAAGTCTTTTGAGGTGTTCTAGTTATTCTTCTTTAATGGGCCACTGCTCAACCCAAACAGGAGGGCCAGGTATCCAGGTAAATTTTAACAGAGGGTCTGTTTGAGCAGTGGCCCCTATGAAAAATCCTGAGGGGTGCCAATTTGAACATTCCACTGGGAGAGTAAATCTCACCCCCATAATATAGTAGGTAAAAGAAGGATAAAGGGACAGATAGAAGCGGGCTGTCCATCAGGGCTATAGCAAACAATGGGAAGTGTACTTTGAAAAGGACACTGTGCTCCTCCAACTCCGGCGAGGGTTTCAGCGGTCTGTTTCTTGGGCCAAGAAGAGGGCCAGGAGAAAG